>NW_027417219.1:0-143864 GCF_009905375.1 Apium graveolens | reverse complement strand
TATATAGATATTTTAAAAAAAATTTATCATATTTAGTTATTCCTAGCACCAGGTTTAGATATTTAATGTATAATTCTAATTTATTAATACATATTATAAAATATAATTAATAATATCTTCTATTCACTTTTTGGTTCCCTTGATGGTTGCATAATATTGGTGTGTATATTTAGATACATAAGTAGAGATTTACTTTTTAATAATTTAATAATATACATTAATTAGAAGGAATTGGTGCATAAATAATTATAAATTGCTGGTCGTTAAATGATTTATTATCTTTTTGTGAGCCATGGTGCTGCCATCAATAAAGAGCATCATGTTTACGCTTTCAAACATAACACTCTTTTATCTTATTTTGTAGGTGAAGACGTCTCCAATAATAATTTAATTTTTTATATACTTATAAATTCAAAAATTAAATTTATGATACGATAAATGTACATTGCCCAAAACTTTTTTTAATAATTAATTATTATATATTTAAAAAAAATTTATTAAAAATTTAATTAAAATTTGATAATTAAAAATTTAATTAAAATTTGATAATAAATTAAATGTAAGGAGTTTCAGGTAAATTTATGTGATATTTAATTATGCACCTATTATTTACTTATATTATTTAAATCAAATACCAAAACTCACGTAATTATATTAAATAACTATATGGTACAAAATATAATAACCATTAAATCTATATTATGGGAGATGAATTTTGAATTTTTATTCTATTCAGTTTAGATACCTACTTCTTTTTTTTGTTAAATAATTGAAAAGATTAAAAATTCTATTCAATTTCAGATACCTATTTATCATTGTTATAGAATATTCATTTATTTTATATTTAAGGTTTATGATCAATTTGGTTAAATTTCTAACAATATATATTAATTGGGTAGTTCAAACGAATAGGTCCATCTTTGCTCTTACTTGTGTCCGTCATCATTATTTCTTTGCTCCTTTTCACTGGTCCACACCCAAGCTCTGATACCAGATGTATATATATTGCTATGTATATAGGTGTAGTTCGTGTAAGATTATGAAACTCGGAGAAAAAATATGAAACTGGAAGAAAAAACTGATTGCATTAATTAAATTGGTTATAAGAAAACAACTTAAGTACTACATGCAAACAAAATGGAAACTACATATCAGTGGACTCGTAAATAAACGCCACTAACTCATGTAGTTAACTGATGTAGTTGATAATAATCCTAAGGACTCTCCTCTGTATCATAACTTAGTCAGCAAAACAAATACAGACACCAAACATTAATTCTGGAATAAACACCTAAATAAAATACTTATATTTAGATTATTCCAACAGTTTAAAGGAGATTGAAGTTGCTGCCTTGTTGCTTCTGCACAAAGCTGTCATCCAGGAGAGCCACCAGATAAGGGGATCAGTAGAAAAAGTATAAAATTAAAATTATGTATGCCTAACCAATGTCCAGTGAGTGGCCAGGAGAAGGAGAAGGACAAGCCGCTGATAGTTTATCAGAGAAGTAGAAGGCTACCGTCCAGTAGATTGAGTAATCCCAATCAAGTGTAATTTATCACTCATTTGTTATGAAATAACATCTTTCATTTTTTTTCAATTATCTAAAATCCCTTCTCATATACATGAAATTGATTGTTAAATATTTAATGTGCATAAGGGATTTAGTATTTTTACAAGTGAAGACATTTACATAATTATTGATAATGGGTTCTATTTAATTATATTATTGTGGGAATGTGTATATATATAATAGAGGATTATTAAGACTTTAATGGGCTCCTATGTACTCTAATTTTATGTACAAGAACAGTTGTATTATTGGTTAGATTTTAATTCACATCTAGTTTTAATTCACATTTAGTTAACTTTATCATTTTACAAGAAAATATTAGTTAATTTCTACCATATCTTCTACACTAGATGATTTATTTTTTGATTGATAAAATTTATTAATAGGAAAGAATACGAGAAAAGTTTGAAAACTAGAATGACATTTGACGATGAAGATGAACATTAATTTTGGTGTGGTAGTGTACAATATTTTTGTTCTTATCCAAATTAGTTTAATTTTGAAAATCCTAATCAATTAAGTTGGTATTTATTTTACCTACTATTATAAAACATCAGTTGTACTTTAGATATATTTTGTATCTAAAAATTAAATTTGGGTAAATTAATTAGGAAAAAATTAATGATGCTAGAGAAAGTATACCACCCATAGGCTCATTGTTTTTTACCTACTTGTTTTTTTGAATTGTTTCTTTTCTAGAGTATGTTTGAGTTTTTATCATTCATTCATCAAATGAAATATTGGAAAACAATTTTAAAAAAATTGTTAGTGCCAACCAAAAATGATATTACCTTTAAAGTAACACTATAAGAAAGAAACTGAGCTTTTATCGACCGCCAAATTAATCATTATAAGTCCAAAATCAATCATTTTTATCGAATAACAACCGACACAAGAACAGTCGAATTAACCCTTCATCAGTGTTTACGTTGTTGGTCAAATTTTAGATTATTTGACTATGACTACTAGCACGTTGGCATGACACATGTCGGGGCTCATCCCGTATGTCTTGGGTCACCACCTGACATGTCAGTGCCACACATGGCCTTATACATTAGTAAAGAAGGAAAACTTTGACTGTCTATTACGACTGCCGTTTGGTCCTTTTTTTATTATTATGACAAAATTAGCGGTTGGTATAACAAATGACGCGTTAAAAAAGCACAACTCTGACCATCTATTATGACTACTTTTTTCATCATTTTTATTTTATTATGACCAATTCTCGGTCAATGAACCAGTTGGTATATTATACGACCGAATTGGTCGTTATACTCTCAGAAATTTTTTTTGCGTTAAGCCTAATACCGACTAATTAGTAACGACTAAATAATGAGACAGACATTTTTCTTATGAATATGGTCGGTATTTTTTAAAACTGGTCAATATTTGTTGCCTAGAAATTTTTATATTTTGTCATTACATTTTATTTTCGGTCGGTATTTATGTGGGTTTTGTTAGGTATGAAATACAACACAGAGGGGGTTAATGTATTTTATTGAATTTGAATTATCTTTTTGCTTTAGGAACAAAATAGTTGTATGAATTTGTAGAGATAAAATCCTAAATGCTAACGCACAAGCGGATTATCAAAAACTCACTTGATTTACATCAAATCAAATTTTTCTTGCTACAAATCAGTGTTTTTAAAAATAAGAACCCGGCTTCTTCTCTAGAGAGAATTCAAGATTTCCTAGATCTATTTGTTACTTCTACATAAATGACCTGTGACATGTTTTATAGATCAACATGCACAGTTTAAATGACCAACACTAAAATAGATTAACACATTTTCTAAAGCTACTTTGTCTTTTTTCAGTTCTACTATTAGCGTATTTGTGCAGAATCTCCCAGGTCTGTGACCCTCCTTAGTCAAGTTTATCTTTAGGGTTGTCAAGATGACTTAGTCTTGTTAGGTACATGCATGTCTTGGGCAACAATCTCCCCCAATTTGTTAGAAGATTACATGTCACAAATTAATACCTCATAACAAGACTAACCCCAAGCTAAAATAAAAGAAAATAAGACTGACCAAATTACAAAGTACAACTTTTATACATTCTTGCAGTTACATAGAGAATTGAATTGCATGATCATCTGAATTTCTCATAGCCTGGTTGTTCTCTAATTAGATTCTTGAGTCTGACTAGGCATCCAAGTTCTTCAATAATCTAAGTTCCTCTTAGAACTTCTACCAGCTTGAGCCATTCACTTAAGGAATAACTGTCAAGATGGTTGACGATGAAGATAAATAATAATATTTTCTTGAGAATTCTTTCTCTATAGTCCAATCTACCAATTCTGAAAATTTCAAAATAAATTCCATTTATTATTTTTTTTCTTGTCCAAATTAGTTTAATTTTGAAAATCATAATCAATTAAGTTAGTATCATGTATAATTTTTTATTTTTTTCTTGCACTTGACTGGGATTCCTCAATACAGTGTGCGGCCATCTCCTCTGTCTTGGAAAACTACTATCATCTGCTTTCTGTTGGTCCGTTTCTGGTGGTCTCTCCTAGGATGTCAAGAGCAGCTCTTATCCATTTTTAATTCGGTAACAAGGCTATTTAGATTATAATTTATCTATGAGAAACTACTAGGGGGTATGGAGTGGGATTTAAAACTTTAAAATTATTTTGAAGCACATTGGGGCACAAGACTACAATATTTGGCTTTATATTTTGGGTAATCAAAAAAATTCACAATGCAAATTTATTAGTTCCATCTCCCCTATCTAATTTTAATAATACTAAGTTATTAATGTTAGCAGCCCATCTAGTTTTACCAACTATAAAAAAAATGACAAAATGACCTTACTCATATGGTATCTTTTTATCAATGTAGTTAAACTAGTGTGAGATGATTAATAATAAACCTTCAAGCATGTTTCACTTATTCAAATCACCTTACCTTAAAGGTGTTATTATTTTTTATTGGCACTTACGATTTCCTTTATATTATTTTCAAATGTAAGGTGCTATTATTTTTTGGTGGAACTTACAATTTTTTGATATTATTTTCAATTGTTTCGTTATATGAATGAAAGGTAAAAATAAAAATATACTGTGTACAAAATAATTCATAAATACAAGAAGATAAAAAGAACGGATATTATGGGTAGTGTAGTTTATCAAGTAAAACTATGTACATGAAGTCATAAGTTTTTTTTCAATTAATTACACAAATTTCATTTGTATATAAAAAAATATATCTAAAAGTATAATTGATGTTTTATAAAAATAGGTAAAATAAAAATCAACTTTATTAATTATAATTTTAAAAATTGACATCGATATTATAATAATAATTCAAGAAATATTTATAAAACTATATGTTTAAAATAAATCAAGTGACTAATTTTTTTAAAAATACATATAGTATATTATATTGGTGTATGTTTTACAATGGTAGTTGAAAATTTTTGAAAAAAAAAAACCCACAAAATATGTTGTCAATAAAGTGAGAACATATAACATGAATTAAAGGTTGTGTTTAATTTGTATAATAAGTCTTTTCTATTCTCTTAAGTACAATGTCTACGCCATTTATAGATTTTGAGTTGTTACACCAAGAGGATTGCATGATAAAGATGAAGATCCGCTCATAAGACTACAAGATAGCCTACTAATTCTAACCGCTACAAGTGGCCAAAAGGGCGTGTCGGATCGCCTAAAGTTAGAATCGGCACAACTCGTATTTATAGACGAAGCGAGCACGAGTTAAAGAATCTGGATTCGTAAATCGTCACGGTTCGGCACGCAGCTCGTCACATGTTTTGACCCGGTTTAATTCGTTGAATCGCCTCGGCTAACGAACTCAGATAACTGGCCAAGTGAAAAACCAACTCGTAACGGCTCGTGCAGCTCGGCATGGCCCGCATGTAATTCCAATGAAACATAATATAATATCAATTCAGAATCCACCCCATTTACCATATTTTATTCATCTTTCCTTATTCCGTTCCCCAAAAATTATTAATAAAAATGTAAGCATAAGGAATTATATTATGTCTTTTATGGTTACTATTGACCTGATATATCGTAATGAATACTTTTCTGTAATTTAGTAGCATAATTTAAATATCAACTTTCAATCGAAGTTAATTTTTAGTTTACAATATGAATAAAAGACAAAAGATAAATTAATAAGATCATTAGTTTAAAATGAATAAAATTAGTTGGTACTAAAATTTCACATCCAAAACTTTTTTACTAGTAATTTCTTCTAAAATAAACTAAATACTTTAGCCCATGAAATGGCGAAGGAAAAGAAAATTATTCATAATATAGTTTAATAAATAATAATTGATGTTCTAATATATATATTTGGTCAATCAACCAATTCTTAATCATTCGATGTTCCTTGCTCAGTCAACACAGTACACATAAATATAATATGAATAATATTAAAATTAAAACATGAGATTTCAAAATTACATGCCTTTGGTACGGATGGGATTGGATAAAAATAAAAAATAAATTGAGCCTAACTCGCCTCAGCTCTCCCCGCCCAGGGACAGCCGGGCTGTGTCCCACACGCACCTTCCTGCCAACAATAATTCTGCAAATCTTGTAAGTCGTCTATATCTTTAAACTTGCGTGTCGTACACGAACTTACTTATCTTCATTCGGCCCCGAACTCGGTATGGATTGCCAAATTATACGTGCCGTTCATGAGCCCTGAGATTGCCAAACCAGCCCGCTGGCAAACCGGCACGGCTCATCCGGCTCTCTTGTTTGGACACTTCTACAGACCACCATGCCAACTTGTTCTTAAAGAGATGTGAGAAATCACAGACATGCACTTTTTGTCATACAATCTTTTTTTATGTTGATTTAAAGAACATATATTATTTATTATAAAGACACACATATATTATATTTGATATTTGAATAAATGACATCTTTTTTCATTATAAGTTTTTAATATCATAATCTTCAAATACACCATATTTTTAGTAATTATTTTTTATTGCTTTATTAAAATTTCACCTAAAAATTATTAATTATTATATTTAATTTGTATTATGCATATACAAGAATTGTGCCCTTGTTTTTTTAAAAAAAAAATTTCTTATTCTTTTGTGAAAGAAAAATGAAAAATGGCTTTCGTACAAGATTTTTATCTGTTTTCAGCTAACTTAATTATCAATTCAAATTGTTATTATTAGTTTAATTCCCTACAAGCATTTATTCAATTTTTTCACCTAAACCTGCTTAGTCTGATCAGAGAGTCTAATCTCCTTTTTTTTTTGAAAATAATCAATAAAAATGAGGTTAATTGATAGAGAAAATATCATAAATAATAATCGGCTTCTTCTCTTGGGAGAATTCAAGATTTCCTAGATTTGTTTGTTACTTCTAAATAAAAGACCCGTGACATGCTTTATAGATCAACATGCACTATTTAAATGATCTAAACTAAAATAAATTAACACATTTTCTAAAACTACTTTGTCTATTTTCATTTCTAGCATTAACGTATATGTGTAGAATCTACCAGGTCTATGACCCTCCTTAGTCAAGTTTATCTTGGCCATCGATCTCGCATTCTTTAGGCTACATTTGTAGGCTTCCAATTCAGTGATAAAATTATTTGTTGACCGGTAAACTTGGATTGTCTGTATTCTGAATTATGGGGTTATTTATCGAGATCTCTTTTATTGTGTGGAAATACCATAAATCAATATGTAAAATGACTTTTCGATACCTCAAGTTCTCTAAATGGATTTTGAGTTGTCGAGGTCTCCAGTTCTCTATAAGTAGAATGACCTGTCGATATGTCAAGTTCTCTACATAAGCTTTTTGACTTGCTGATATCTCCAATTCTCTAAATAAGCTTTTTGACTTGTCGATATCTATAGTTCTCTACATGAGGATTTGACTTATCGATATGTCTTGGGACTTCTCTACAAGTCATTTTAGACTTCTCGACATACTTCTCGATATTCCTTGATCTATGACTTATCGATATCTTACTTAAAACATTTTTTCTAGAACAACATTATTCAACTCCAAGCTTCTATACTTTTCTCTGATGCATGATCAGGATTTATCTTTTTCTAGAGTTTATTCCTTAGCTTGATGGTTGTTAATAGAAAAATCATCCAGTCTAATCTGCTTAGCATTTTTATCGACTCCAAAAATATAATTACGGAATACAAATAGATTATCATACAATTTATCTTTAGGATTGTCAAGATGACTTAGTCTTGTTAGGTACAGGCATGTCTTGCACAACAATCTCCCCCAATTTTTTAGAAGATTACATGTCACAAATTAATGCCCGGTAACAAGACTAACCCCAAGCTAAAATAAAAGAAAATAAGACTGACCAAATTACAAAGTACAACTTTTATACATTCTTGCAGTTACATAGAGAATTGAATTGCATGATCATCTGAATTTCTCATAGCCTGGTTGTTCTCTAATTAGATTCTTGAGTCTGACTAGGCATTCAAGTTCTTCAATAATCTATGTTCCTCTTAGAACTTCTACCAGCTTGAGCCATTCACTTAAGAAGTAACTGTCAAGATGGTTGACGATGAAGATAAATAATAATTTTTCCTTGAGAATTCTTTCTGTATAGTCCAATCTACCAATTGTCAAAATTTCAAAATATATTTCATTTATAATATTTTTTCTTGTCCAAATTAGTTTAGTTTTGAAAATCAAAATCAATTTAGTTGGTATCATGTATAATTTCTTAATTTTTTCTTGCACGGGATTCCTCAATACAGTGTACGGGAGTCTCCTCTGTCTTAATTAAATACTATCATCTGCATTCTCCTGGTCAATCACTCAGCCCGTTTCTAGTGGTCTCTCAGCTCTTATCCTTTTTTAACTGGGTAACCAGGCTATTTATATAATAATTTATCTGTGAGAAACTACTAGGGGTATGGAGGAGGGAATTAAAACTTCAAAAATATTTTGAAGCCCATTGGGCACAAGACCACAATATTTGGCTTTATATTTAGGGTAATCAAAAAAAATCACAATACAAATTTATTAGTTCCATCTACCCTATCGAATTTTAACAATACTAAGTTATTAATGTCAGCAGCCCATCTAGTTTTACCAACTATAAAAAAAATGACAAAATGTTTTTATCAATGTAGTTAAACTAGTGTGAAAGGATTAATAATAAACCTTCAAGTATGTTTCATTTAGTCAATTCCCCTTACCTTAAAGGTGTTATTATTTTTTATTGGCACTTACGATTTTCTTTATATTGTTTTCAAAGGTAAGGTGCTATTATTTTTTGTTGGAACTTACAATTTTTTGTTGGAACTTACAATTTTTTGATATTGTTTTCAAATGTTTCGTTATATGAATGAAAGGTAAAAATAAAAACATACTGTGTACAAAATAATTCATAAATACATGTAGATAAAAAACACGTATATTATGGGTAGTGTAGTTTCTCAAGTAAAATTACGTACATGAAGTCATAAGTTTTTTTTAATTAATTATACAAATTTCATTTGTAGATAAAAAATATATTTAAAAGTATAATTGATGTTTTATAAAAATAGCTAAAATAAAAATCAACTTTATTAATTATGATTTTTAAAATTAACATCGATATTATAATAATAATTCAAGAAATATTTATAAAACAATATGTTTAAAATCAATCAAGTGACTGAATTTTTTGAAAATACATATAGTATATTATGTTGGTGTATATTTTACTATGGTAGTTGAAAATTTTTGGAAAAAAACCCACAAAATTTGTTGTCAATAAATTGAGAACATATAGCATGAATTAAAGGTTGTTTTTAATTTGTATAATGTATTTTCTATTCTCCTAAGTACAATGTCTAGACCATTTATAGATTTTGAGTTGTTACACCAAGAGGATAGCATGATAAAGATGAGATCTACTCATAAGACTACAAGATAGCCTACTAATTCTAACCGCTACAAGTGGTCAAACGGGCGTGTCGGATCGCCTAACTCGCTCTGGCTCGCCACTTTACTTGTGAAAAAATACGCAGTTTGGGCCGAGTTAGAATCGGCACAACTCGTATTTGTAGACGAAGCGAGCACGAGTTAAAGAACCTGGATTCGTATATCGGCACGGTTCGGCATGCAGCTCGTCACATGTTTTGACCCGGCTCAATTCGTTGAATCGCCTCGGCTTACCAACTCGAATAACTCGCCAAGTGGAAAACCAACTTGTAACGGCTCGTGCAGCTCGGCATGGCCCGCATGTAATTCCAAGGAAACATAATATAATATCAATTCAGAATCCACCTCAGTTACCATATTTTATTCATCTTTCCTAATTCCGTTCCCCAAAAATTATTAATAAAAATGTAAGGATAAGGAATTATATGATGTCTTTTCTGGTTACTATTGACCTGATATATCGTAATGAATATTTTTCTTTAATTTAGTATCATAATTTAAACATCAACTTCAATTGAAGTTAATTTTTAGTTTATAATATGAATAAAAGACAAAAGATAAATTAATCTGATCATTAGTTTGAAATGAATAAAATTAGTTCACATCCAAAACTTTTTTACTAGTAATTTCTTCTAAACCAAACTTAATACTTTAGCCCATGAAATGGCGAAGGAAAAGAACATTATTCATAAAATAGTTTTATAAATAATAATTGATGTTCTAATATATATATATTTGGGCAATCAACCAATTCTTAATCATTTGATGTTCCTTGATCCATCAACGCACAACACATAAATATAATATTAATAATATTAAAATTAAAACATGAGATTTCAAAATTGCATGCCTTTGGTACAGATGGGATTGGATAAAAATTAAAAATAAATAGATCCTAACTCGCCTCAGCTCTCCCCGCCCAGGGACAGCCGGGCTGTGTCCCACACGCGCCTGCCTGCCAACAATAATTCTGCAAATCTTGTAACTCATATATATCATTAAACTCGCGTGCCGTACACGAACTTACTTATCTTCTTTCGGCCAAAACTCGGCATGGCTTTCCAAATTATACGTGCCGTTCACGAGCCCTGAGTTTGCCAAACCAGCCCGCTAGCAAAATGGCACGGCTCATCCGGCTCTCTTGTTTGGACACTTCTACTAGCCACCATGCCAACTTGTTCTTAAAGAGATGTGAGAAATCATAGACGTGCACTTTTTGTCATACAATCTCTTTTTATGTTGATTTAAAGAACATATATTATTTATTATAAAGACACACAAATATTAAATTTGATATTTGAGTAAATGACATCTTTTTTCATAATAGGTTTTTAATATCATAATTTTCAAATACACCATGTTTTTAGTAATTATTTTATATTGCTTTATTAAGATTTCACCTAAAAATTATTAATTATTATATTTAATTTGTATTATGCATATATAAGAATTGTACCCTTATATGTTTTTTTTAAAAAAATTCTTATTCTATTATGAAAGAAAAATGAAAAATGGCTTTCGTCCAAGATTTTTATCTGTTTTCAGCCAACTTAATTATCAATTCAAATTGTTATTATTAGTTTAATTCCCTAAAAGCATTTATTCAATTTTTTCACCTAAACCTGCTTAGTCTGATCAGAAATTATAATCTCCTTTTTCTTTGAAAACAATCAATAAAAAGGGGATTAATTGGCAGAGAAAATATCATAAATAATAATCGGCTTCTTCTCTTGAGAAAATTCAAGAGTTCCTAGATCTGTTTGTTACTTCTAAATAAAAGACGCGTGACATGCTTTATAGATGAACATGCACAATTTAAATAACCTAAACTAAAATAAATTAACACATTTTCTAAAGCTACTTTGTCTATTTTCATTTCTAGTATTAGCATATATGTGTGGAATCTACCAGGTCTGTGACCCTCCTTAGTCAAGTTTATCTTGACCATCGATCTCGTATTCTTTAGGCTGCATTTGTAGGCTTTCCAATTCTGTGATAGAATTATTTGTTGACCGGTAATCTTGGATCTTCAAATTATCTGTATTCTGAATTATGGGGTTGTTCATCGAGATCTCTTTCGTTGTGTGGAGTTATCACAAATCAATACGTAAAACGACTTTTCGATATCTCAAGTTCTCTAAATGGATTTTGAGTTGTCGAGGTCTCCAGTTCTCTACAAGTAGAATGACCTGTCGATATGTCAAGTTCTCTACATAAATTTTTTGACTTGCTGATATCTCCAATTCTCTAAATAAGCTTTTTGACTTGTTGATATCTCCAGTTCTCTACACGAGGATTTGACTTATCGATATGTCTTGGGACTTCTCTACAAGTCATTTTAGAATTTTTGACATACTTCTCGATAATCCTTGATCTATGACTTATCGATATCTTACTTAAAACATTTTTCCTAGAACAACATTATTCAACTCCCAGCTTCTATACTTTTCTCTGATGCATGATCATGATTTATCTTCTTCTAGAGTTTCTTCCTTAGCTTGATGGTTGTTCATAGAAAACTCATCAAGTCTAATCTACTTAGCATTTTTATCGACTCAAAAAATACAGTTACGGAATACAAATAGATTATCATACAATTTATCTTTAGGGTTGTCAAGATGACTCAGTCTTGTTAGGTACAGGCATGTCTTGCACAATAATCTCCCCCAATTTTTTAGAAGATTACATGTCACAAATTAATGCCCGGTAACAAGACTAACCCCAAGCTAAAATAAAAGAAAATAAGACTGACCAAATTACAAAGTACAACTTTTATTCATTCTTGCAGTTACATAGAGAATTGAATTGCATGATCATCTGAATTTCTCATAGCCTGGTTGTTCTCTAATTAGATTCGTGAGTCTGACTAGGCATTCAAGTTCTTCAATAATCTATGTTCCTCTTAGAACTTCTACCAGCTTGAGCCATTCACTTAAGAAGTAACTGTCAAGATGGTTGACGATGAAGATAAATAATAATTTTCCTTGAGAATTCTTTCTGTATAGTCCAATCTACCAATTGTGAAAATTTCAAAATATATTCCATTTCTAATATTTTTTTTCTTGTCCAAATTAGTTTAATTTTGAAAATTATAATCAATTAAGTTGGTATCATGTATTATTTCTTAATTTTTTCTTGCACGTGAATGGAATTCCTTAATACAGTGTACATCAGTCTCCTCTGTCTTGGTAAATTACTATCAGCTGCATTCTGCTGGTCAATCACTAAGCTTGTTTCTGGTGGTCTCCCCAAGGATGTCAAGAGGAGCTCTTATCCATTTTTAACCGGGTAACGAGGCTATTTATGTATTAATTTATCTGTGAGAAACTACTAGGGGTATGGAGGAGGGAATTAAAACTTCAAAATTATTTTGAAGCCCATTGGGGCACAAGACTACAATATTTGGCTTTATATTTAGGATAATCAAAAAAATTCACAATACAAATTTATTAGTTCCATCTACCCTATCGAATTTTAACAAAACTAAGTTATTAATGTCAGCATCCCATCTAGTTTTACCAACTATAAAAAAATGACAAAATGACCTTACTCATATGGTCTCTTTTTATCAATGTACTTAAACTAGTGTGAGAGGATTAATAATAAACCTTGAAGTACGTTTCACTTAGTCAATTCACCTTACCTTAAAGGTGTTATTATTTTTTATTGGCACTTACAATTTTCTTTATATTATTTTCAAGTGTAAGGTGCTATTATTTTTTGTTGGAACTTACAATTTTTTGATATTGTTTTCAAATATTTCGTTATATGAATGAAAGGTAAAAATAAAAACATACTGTGTACAAAATAATTCATAAATACATGTAGATAAAAAACACGGATATTATGGGTAGTGTAGTTTCTCAAGTAAAACTATGTACATGAAGTCATAAGTTTTTTTTTAATTAATTACATAAATTTCATTTGTAGATAAAAAATATATCTAAAAGTGTAATTGATGTTTTATAAAAATAGCTAAAATAAAAATCAACTTTATTAATTATGATTTTAAAAATTAACATCGATATTATAATAATAATTCAAGAAATATTTATAAAACAATATGTTTAAAATCAATCAAGTGACTGAATTATTCGAAAATACATATAATATATTATGTTGGTGTATATTTTACAATGGTAGTTGAAAAAACAAACCCACAAAATTTGTTATCAATAAAGTGAGAACATATAGCATGAATTAAAGGTTGTTTTTAATTTGTATAATGTCTTTTCTATTCTCCTAAGTACAATGTCCAGGCCATTTATAGATTTTGAGTTTTTAAACCAAGAGGATAGCATGATAAAGATGAGATCTGCTCATAAGACTACAAGATAGCCTACTAAGTCTAACCTCTACATGTGGCCAAACGGGCGTGTCAGCTCGCATAACTCGCTCTAGCTCGCCATTTTACTTGTGAAAAAATAGGGCAGTTTGGGCCAAGTTAGAATCGGCACAACTCGTATTTATAGACGAAGCTAGCACGAGTTAAAGAATCTGGATTCGTAAATTGGCACGGTTCAGCACGCAGCTCGTCACATGTTTTTACGCGGCTCAATTCGTTGAATCGCCTCGGCTCACCAACTCAGATAACTCGCCAAGTGGAAAACCTACTTGTAACGGCTTGTGCAGCTCGGCATGGCCCGCATGTAATTCCGAGGAAACATAATATAATATCAATTCAGAATCCACCCTAGTTACCATATTTTATTCATCTTTCCTTATTCCGTTCCCCAAAAATTATTAATAAAAATGTAAGGATAAGGAAGTATATGATGTCTTTTCTGGTTACTATTGACCTGATATATCGTAATGAATATTTTTCTTTAATTTAGTAGCACAATTTAAACATCAACTTCAATCGAAGTTAATTTTTAGTTTACAATATGAAAAAAAGATAAAAGAAAAATTAATAAGATCATTAGTTTGAAATGAATAAAATTAGTTCGTACTAAAATTTCACATCCAAAACTTTTTTACTAGTAATTTCTTCTAAAATAAACTAAATACCTTAGCCCATGAAATGGCGAAGGAAAAGAACATTATTCATAAAATAGTTTTATAAATAATAATTGATGTTCTAATATATATATATTTGGTAAATCAACCAATTCTTAATCATTTGATGTTCGTTGCTCAGTCAACACCCTACACATAAATATAATATTAATAATATTAAAATTAAAGCATGAGATTTCAAAATTGCATGCCTTTGGTACAGATGGGATTGGATAAAAATTAAAAATAAATAGAGCCTAACTCGCCTCAGCTCTCCCCGCCCAGGGATAGCCGGGCTGTGTCCCACACGCGCCTGCCTGCCAACAATAATTCTGCAAATCTTGTAACTCATATATATCATTAAACTCGTGTGTCGTACACGAGCTTACTTATCTTTATTCGACCAGAACTCGGCATGGCGTGCCCAATTATACGTGCCGTTCACGATCCCTGAGTTTGCCAAACCAGCCCGCTAGCAAACCGGCACGGCTCATCCGGCTCTCTTGTTTGGACACTTCTACTAGCCACCATGCCAACTTATTCTTAAAGAGATGTGAGAAATCATAGACATGCACGTTTTGTCATACAATCTTTTTTTTTATGTCGATTTAAAGAACATATATTATTTATTATAAAGACACACATATATTAAATTTGATATTTGAGTAAATGACATCTTTTTTCATAATAGGTTTTTAATATGAAAATTTTCAAATACACCATGTTTTTAGTAATTATTTTATATTGATTTATTAAGATTTCACCTAAAAATTATTAAATTTTATATTTAATTTGTATTATGCATATACAAGAATTGTGCCCTAGTAGTTTTTTTTAAAAAAAATCTTATTCTTTTGTGAAAGAAAAATGAAAAATGGCTTTCGTCCAAGATTTTTATCTATTTTCAGCTAACTTAATTATCAATTCAAATTGTTATTATTAGTTTAATTCCATACAAGCATTTATTCAATTTTTTCACCTAAACCTGCTTAGTCTGATCAGAGAGTCTAATCTCCTTTTTCTTTGAAAACAATCAATAAAAAGGGGATTAATTGACAGAGAAAATATCATAAATAATAATCGGCTTCTTCTCTTGAGAGAATTCAAAATTTCCTAGATCTGTTTGTTACTTCTAAATAAAAGACGCGTGACATGCTTTATAGATGAACATGCACAATTCAAATGACCTAAACTAAAATAAATTAACACATTTTATAAAGTTACATTGTCTATTTTCATTTCTAGTATTAGCGTATAAGTGTAGAATCTACCAGGTCTGTGATCCTCCTTAGTCAAGTTTTTCTTGGCCATCGATCTCGTATTCTTTAGGCTTCATTTGTTGGCTTTCCAATTCGGTGATAGAATTATTTGTTGAGCAGTAATCTTGGATCTTCAAATTGTCTGTATTCTGAATTATGGAGTTGTTTATCGAGATCTCTTTTGGTGTGTGGTGATATCACAAATCAATACGTAAAATGACTTTTCGATATCTCAAGTTCTCTAAATGGATTTTGAGTTGTCGAGGTCTCCAGTTCTCTATAAGTAGAATGACCTGTCGATATGTCAAGTTCTCTACATAAGCTTTTTGACTTGCCGATATCTCCAATTCTCTAAATAAGCTTTTTGACTTGTCGAGATATCTCCAGTTCTCTACATGAGGATTTGAGTTATCGATATGTCTTGGGACTTCTCTACAAGTCATTTTAGACTTCTCGACATACTTCTCGATATTCCTTGATCTATGACTTATCGATATCTTACTTAAAACATTTTTCCTAGAACAACATTATTCAACTCCAAGCTTCTATACTTTTCTCTAATGCATGATCAGGATTTATCTTCTTCTAGAGTTTATTCCTTAGCTTGACGATGGTTCATAGAAAAATCATCCAGTCTAATCTACTTAGCATTTTTATCGACTCAAAAAATACAGTTACGGAATATAAATAGATTATCATACAATTTATCTTTAGGGTTGTCAAGATGACTTAGTCTTGTTAGGTACAATCTCCCCTAATTTGTTAGAAGATTACATGTCACAAATTAATGCCTGGTAACAAGACTGACCCCAAGCTAAAATAAAAGAAAATAAGACTGACCAAATTACAAAGTACAACTTTTATACATTCTTGCAGTTACATAGAGAATTGAATTGCATGATCATCTGAATTTCTCATAGCCTGGTTGTTCTCTAATTAGATTCTTGAGTTTGACTAGGCATTCAAGTTCTTCAATAATCTAAGTTTCTCTTAGAACTTCTACCATCTTGAGCCATTCACTTAAGGAGTAACTGTCAAGATGGTTGACGATGAAGATAAATAATAATTTTTCCTTGAGAATTCTTTCTCTATAGTCAAATCAACCAATTGTGAAAATTACAAAATATATTCCATTTATAATATTTTTTCTTGTCCAAAATTATTTAATTTTGAAAATCATAATCAATTAAGTTGGTATCATGTATAATTTCTTAATTTTTTCTTGCAATTGAATGGAATTCCTCAATACAGTGTACGACAGTCTCCCCTGTCTTGGTAAACTACTATCAGCTGCATTCTGCTGGTCAATCACTGAGCCCGTTTCTAGAGGTCTCCCCCAGGATGTCAAGAGCAGCTCTTATCCATTTTTAACTGGTAACCGGGCTATTTATATAATAATTTATCTGTGAGAAACTACTAGGGGTATGGAGGAGGGAATTAAAACTTCAAAATTATTTCGAAGCCCATTGGGGCACAAGACTACAATATTTGGCTCTATATTTAGGGTAATCAAAAAAATTCACAGTACAAATTTATTAGTTCCATCTACCCTATCGAATTTTAATAATACTAAGTTATTAATGGCAGCCCATCTAGTTTTACCAACTATAAAAAAAATGACAAAATGACCTTACTCTTATGGTCTCTTTTTATGAATGTAGTTAAACTAGTGTGAGAGGATTAATAATAAACCTCCAAGTAAGTTTCACTTAGTCAATTCACCTTACCTTAAAGGTGTTATTATTTTTTATTGGAACTTACGATTTTCTTTATATTATTTTCAAGTGTAAGGTGCTATTATTTTTTGTTGGAACTTACATTTTTTGATATTATTTTCAAATGTTTCGTTATATGAATGAAAAGTAAAAATAAAAACATATTGTGTACAAAATAATTCATAAATACAAGTAGATAAAAAAATGGATATTATGGGTAGTGTACTTTCTCAAGTAAAACTATGTACATGGAGTCATAAGTTTTTTTTCATTATTTACACAAATTTCTTTTGTAGATAAAAAATATATCTAAAAGTATAATTGATGTTTTATAAAAATAGGTAAAATAAAAATCAACTTTATTAATTACGATTTTCAAAATTAACATCGATATTATAATAATAATTCAAGAAATATTTAGAAAACTATATGTTTAAAATCAATCAAGTGACTCAATTTTTTGAAAATACATATAGTATATTATGTTGGTATATGTTTTACTATGGTAGTTGAAATTTTTTGAAAAAAAAGCCCACAAAATATGGTGTCAATAAAGTGAGAACATATAGCATGGATTAAAGGTTATTTGTAATTTGTATAATAAGTCTTTTCTATTCTCCTAAGTACAATGTCTATGCCATTTATATGTTTTGAGTTGTTACACCAAGAGGATAGCTTGATAAAGATGAAGATCTCCTC
Organism: Apium graveolens; assembly: GCF_009905375.1. Classification (NCBI taxonomy): domain Eukaryota; kingdom Viridiplantae; phylum Streptophyta; class Magnoliopsida; order Apiales; family Apiaceae; genus Apium; species Apium graveolens. Next base: position 125,708 of record NW_027417219.1, on the reverse strand, counting down.
ATAAGACTACAAGATAGCCTACTAATTCTAACCGCTACAAGTGGCCAAACGGGTGTGTCGGATCCCCTAACTCGCTCTGGCTCACCATTTTACTTGTGAAAAAATAGCGCAGTTTGGGACGAGTTAGAATCAGCACAACTCGTATTTATAGATGAAGCGAGAACTAGTTAAAAATCTGGATTCCTAAATCGGTACGGTTCGGCACGCAGCTCATCACATGTTTTGACCCGGCTCAATTCGTTGAATCTCCTCGGCTCACCAACTCGGATAACTCGCCAAGTGGAAAACCAACTCGTAATGGCTCGTGTAGCTCGACATGGCCCACATGTAATTCCAAGGAAACATAATATAATATCAATTCAGAATCCACCCCAGTTACCATATTTTATTCGTTGTTCCTTATTCCGTTCCACAAAAAATTATTAATAAAAATATAAGGGTAATGATTTATATGAAGTATTTTCTGGTTACTATTGACCTGATATATCGTAATGAATATTTTTCTTTAATTTAGTATCATAATATAAACATCAACTTCAATCGAAGTAAATTTTTAGTTTAGAATATGAATAAAAGATAAAAGATAAATTAATTAGATCATTAGTTTGAAATGAATAAAATTAGTTTGTACTAAAATTTCACATCCAAAACTTTTTTACTAGTAATTTCTTCTAAAACAAACTAAATACTTTAGCTCATGAAATGGCGAAGTGATAAGTGGCATTTTATACCACTTAGAACGTCTTATAATGGCTGGAATGGATGTCTTGAAGTCAAGTATTTTGTGTATTTGATGCGTTTTTCTAGTGTTTTTGCATTTCAGGGTATAACTTGCATATGTATGAAGAATTCATCATAATAAGCCTAGGGAAGTACTTGGAATCGGTTGCGTAAAGTTGTGCAAAGAAATCAGCAAAATCAGGACCAGAAAGAAGAATTTTCCAGAAAGTGTTGAGGCGCCCGCCTGGGATCTGGGCCGGTCGCTTGGAAGCTCAGGCGCCCTCCTGGGAAGCAGGGGCAGCTGCCTCGGGTCGATAAATTTAATTCTGATTTTTTAATTCGTGTTCTACTGGGCTTCTGAGACTGCTGATTCTTGTGGATCTCTATATAAATAATCTTCAGAGACGTTTCACAATACGAAGTAATAAGCAACAAGCAAGGAGCAAGGAGAGAAGATTAAGAAGACCGTTTTACCACACCGCAATGAAGAAGAGGAAGCATACGATTTCTTGTGATTCTTTGTAACAGTGGATGCTAGTTTTCCTTACTTTGAACCTTAATACTCTTGTGACGTACTCTGGTTTTAATAAGTATGCTATTAATTTATATTCTCGTGTTATTATCATGTTTTCATATGAACCCATGGTGACGATGAGTTCTATCATGGGCTAATCGTGATTATGGGGTCGTAGCGGATTTACTATGGATTTCATTAGTTAATTGTTTAATACCTTGGTATGTGATGATTGTATGATATCTAGCATAGGTTGTGCTTATTCGTCTTATGTGCATCGCAAACATATAAGATAGCCTGTTAATCTCTTGTGAAGCGACAGTGAATCTTGAGATTTAGGACTTGCCATGCTAGTATAGGTTCGTGTATGTTTATGCATGATTAGTGGGTAACTCTAACCGTTTTACTTGTCCTGTGTAATTATAATGAATAACTTGCCCTTAAATCGTTATATTGTCAAATTCTATAGATATATAGGGTCTCAACATAATTGATGCCTATTCAACTTCTATCTTAATTGTGGATGCTTGGTAGAATGGTATTTGTGCAAGGAAAGTTGGCTTTTATCAGTTTCGTGTTGTTCGATTAATATCATCACCGTTACATGCTAAGGATAATAACAATAACTAGTGAAGGAAGTAGTAATGAAGTTATGATCTCATGTGTGTTTAATATTGTTAATTCAAGTAATAATTTAAGTGTTTTATTCTTGTAGTTAATTGTAGTTAATACTTAGTTAATCAACCTTAAGTGTTATTGTCTTGACATTGAGAAGTAATCATACATTGGTGAGTAAGAGTTAATTAAATATAATTAGTCTGAGTCTCTGTGGGATCGAACTAGAAATAATTCTATATTACTTGCGAACGCGTATACTTGCGTGAATTATTAGCGCATGCTTTGTGTCTAACAAGTTTTTGGCGCCGCTGCCGGGTACTCGGTATTAATTTGTTTAGTTTATGTACTTGCCATCAGTGGTCATTAGGACTCATTGATTAAGACTCATTACTTATTGTTTCCAGTTGTGTTTCAGGTACTCTAGCGAGCGTTTATGCAAACACGTTCTCGCACTCGCAAGAGGACTAGATACGGCTGAGGAGACAGACTCAGTTCTTCATATTTCAGAGAAGATAGATTTTGAAGATTCAGATAAAGAGAGTGAGCAGAAAGAACCGGTAATCATGGGTGATTGTATAGTTCCAGCAGATCCAGCTCTTATGGACTTTTCTCGGCCTAAAATTGATGAATTTCAGTCAACCATCCTTGATCCGGCTATTCAGGCTAATACTTTTGAAATCAAGTCAGGCACTATTCAGAAGGTGCAGAATTCTGTTTCTTTCGGAGGTGCTGCGATTGAAGATCCCAACATGAATATCAGGAATTTTGTTTCTTTCTGTAGTACTTACTGATGAGGCTTTCAAGATGAGGCTTTTCCCATTCTCTCCGAGGGATAAAGCAAAGGACTGGTTACATTCTGAACCAGCTAGGTCCATCACTACTTGGGAAGATCTTGCGCAAAAGTTTCTGGTAAAGTTTTATCCAATGGCCAAGACTGCAGCTATGAGGAGTGCTCTTACTCAGTTTGTGCAGCAACCAACAGAATCTATGTGTGAAGCTTGGGAGCGCTATAAAGAGATGTTAGGTATGGATGGGATTAGATAAAAATAAAAATAAATAGAGCCTAACTCACCTCAGCTCTCCCCGCCCAGGGACAGTCGGGCTGTGTCCCACACGCGCCTGCATGCCAACAATAATTCTGCAAATCTTGTAACTCGTTTGTATCTTTAAACTCGCGTGCCGTACACGAACTTACTTATCTTCATTCGGCCCGAAATCGGCATGGCTTTCCAAATTATACGTGTTGTTCATGAGCCCTGAGTTAGCCAAACCAGCCCACTAGCAAACCGGTACGGCTCATACGGCTCTCTTGTTTGCCACTTCTATTAGCCACCATGCCCGCTAGTTCTTAAAGAAATGTGAGAAATCATAGACATGCACTTTTTGTCATACAATCTTTTTTTATGTTGATTTAAAGAACATGTATTATTTATTATAAAGACACACATATATTATATTTGATATTTTAGAAAATGATAACTTTTTCATAATAGGTTTTTAATATCATAATCTTCAAATATACCATGCATTTAGTAATTATTTTATATTGCTTTATTAATATTTCACCTAAAATTTATTAATTATTATATTTAATTTATATTATGCATTTACAAGAATTGTGCCCTTGTAGTTTTTTTAATTTATTTTCTTATTCTTTTGTGAAAGAAAAATGAAAAATGGCTTTCGTCCAAGATTTTTATTAGTTTTCACCTAAGTTAATTATCAATTCAAATTGTTATTATTAGGTTAATTCCCTACTAGCATTTATTAATTTTTTTCGCCTAATCCTACTTAGTAGAGAGTCTAATCTCCTTTTTCTTTTAAAACAATAAACAAAAAGAGGGTTAATTGACAGAGAAAATGTCATATATAACTAATATTATTAATAATCAATATAGGTTTTGTGTCCTACTTACCTAATTTAGCTTATATTTATAAAAAGTGTGTGCTTGATTGAATGAATTTTGTAAATGTTCCAAACAATTCCCGTGCTCCCTCACATTCTCCTCTAACATTAGCATTAAATAAAAATATTAGTATTAGACTATCAACCCATCTCTCATTTCATTCTTATTTATACCTAGCCCACCCATTTTTCTCTCTATATGGTAGGCACTTTACATCATATATACACACAAAATATACACACACCTTTTTCATCATTCAACACCTTTAAACACAAGCGGTAACTCTGATAACACTATAAATAATTTACCTATAAATTTCTCTGTAAAATAAAAGTAATCACGGCTTTGCCAATACCTGATGCGTATACGTCAATCGTTCGATTCGATGTACGCATATTTATCTGCAAGAAACAAGTTGGAATTCATCATACCCATTTAAAAATCCATAAAAAATGAAAGAACCCCGAAATGGGTTTCAGAAAAATTTCTCCACAAACACATATGCACACACACGGTCACACGGAACTGTAGAGGGAGTAAAATCTAGCACGAGGCCAATTTCCGATTGAAAAATGAGTAAAAAATTAGAGAGATATCTAGGAGAGAGGGAGAGAGTCAGGATAGTTCGAGAGATGCAGGGGAGAAAAAGAAAGACAGGTCCGGGGGTTTTATTTGGGCCCGGGTAGTTTAGAAATTTTTCTAATTAAAACCTCCCTTTTTCCATTTTGTAAGAGATAAGTTTTCCTTTCATAAATTAAAAATAACACTACGCCATAGATTATGCTGCAACCGTTAATCATGGGGTTGCAAATAAAAGTGTAATAGTAGTCTTCTAAATAGATGTCTATCACTTCCCATCTTTATTGCGGTATAGTTGCAATGTGCTACAAAAATGATATTTATATAAATAATTTAACTAAGTAATAATTATTTATATATAAATAAAATAATAATTGAAATATATATTTTATTTATTTTTAAACATTAATAATATTAGTGTAGTGATTTATAATATTATATACATATTGATTAAAAGATTATATTAATTAATAATTTCAAGAAATTGAATCATTCAGCAAAACATAAAGACAATCATATAAAAAGTTATACTAATTACACTAATTGAAATTTAGAAGTGAACATATTAAAAATGACTGAAGCGCTATATATAATACTTACTTGAAGATTCAAGATGATTACATGGATAATAAATCAGTAAAATGGAGGAAATAGGGAGAAAAAAAGGTCATAGTTGGTGAAATTGGGGCTACTGCAAACTTGCAAACTTAAATGAAGAAGTAGTAAAGTTTCTAATTTTTTTGGTTAAATTCGACCACAAGAAATTGTACATTCACACGACTAAATACGATGATATATATAGCTAAAAAATAATGCTCATCAATTGTATTTGTAAATAAAACGGAATGAAATTGCAATCAAGTTTAATTTCTATTAGAAAAAGAATCATTATTTCCCTCTTTTTCAACAAAAAATTCAAACCCAGCGAGAGCTTTCCCGCTTTTTCCGAAATTAATAACAACCGTTTTCGGTCGAAATTATTATTGAAATCTAAAAACAACGTGCTTTCTCCTGCACTTGTTCCTCTACGGCTAAATAAGACGATATTGATGAAACTGTCGTATTTACAACTATTACGATAGTTTAAATACGACTGCTCCTAAATAAGACTATCGTTGCTTGTTTTTACATTTGAGGAGACAGGATAATTATGGTTGACCTACCTGACACTAAATTCGAGCAAAAGTCGCATACATAAAATTAATAAAAAGTTGAGGTTGGAGAAGTTTTATGTTTGCACCAAAAGAAATACTATTTAAAATTTTAAAATAAATCACAAAGTTGTATAGTTTTAAACATATAGTTTTTAAAATATTTTTTAAATTATTATTATAATATTGACGTTAATTTCGAAAATCATAATCAACAAATGAAATGTGTGTAATTGGTTGGGAAAAATTGATGACCACATATAATTAGTTTTACATAAGAAAGTATACCATACACATTCACATTATTTTTTATTAAGACTAGATGGGTTGATGACACTAATAATTTAGTATTTTTAAATTTTTGTGGTTACTCAAGCCCAATCTTGTGTTATTTTGGTCCAATCATCTTCAAAACCATTTTCAAATTTTATTTCCCTCCTTCAAACCCTAGTATTTCTTATAAATACACACACATCTAAATAGACACAAAATAAAGTCACCACATTTTGTTGTGGTCCATTAATATAATTTAGTACTCATTTAATTGTTCTTAGTTATTCTTTTGATTAATCCTTTGTTCACAAATGGTGATGTTCCAACGTAAAAACAAATCCACAATCACAAAACCGAGTTTATAGGAGATAGAAGCTTCTGGCGCCTTGTTGCTTCGGCAGAACGCTGTCATCGAGGAGAGGCCACCAGATAAGGGGATAAGCAGAAAAAGTATAAAAATAAATTTAAGTCTGCCTAACCAATGCCCAGTGAGTGGCCAGGAGAAGGAGAAGGACAAACCGCTGATAGTTATCAGACAAGTAGAAGGCGGCCACACAGTAGACCTAGGAATCCCAATCAATTGTAAGAAAGCAGGGTTAATACCTGATCTTGACTTACATCGGGTCATGACAATGTCTAATCAAGAGGTGGATATGAAATTTCACTCTTCTTAGATTTTTGTAATTTATCACTTATTTGTTATCAAATAACATCTTTCACTTTTTGTCAATCATCTAAAATCTTTTAAGATATTTTTTTAATTATAAATTGAATTGTATCTTTTAAGATAAAAAATTTGTTGTTCAAAATTTTTTATATGATTTGATTAAATTTATATATACTAACATAAAACCCGTATGATGCATGAGTTTTTTTTTAATATTATCAATTTCTTTAAATATAAATTTAATTGCAGTTTTAAAGATTCGAAATTAGTTTGTTTAAATTTTTATATTATATGATTACATAATAATTATACATATACACTATATTTGCAAAAAGATCTAACGGTCTATATGAAATAGATAGTATATTGATTATAACTATAAAAAATTTGGATAAAATCCTCTTATGCACATTATATAATATTAGTTTATAACCCGCGCGATGCACGATTTTTTAAAATTTACTTTTTTTAGAAAAATAATTTGTAATTTTATAATTTTTTAATGTATAGATTTTGTTTTTCTTATTTGTTGCAATATTATTGATAGTTTTATGGTAATATAGTCGCAACAAATATGAAGATATTGCAAAATTTAATATAGTCGCAACAAATATGAAGATATTGCAAAATATAATATATGTAATCAAATTAAAGTGTAAAAAATAAAAAAATTAACTATTTTCGTTTGATTTTTATTTGGGCTCTCTCTAGAGATTTATAAATCAAATTTTGATGAAAAGATCTATATTATGCATATTTTATAATAAGGATATAATGCATATACCTTTGCAAAATGATATAATGTTCCATATTAAATAGGTAGTACATGAACCATAATTAACTTGGATAAGATAACTTTATGCAAAATAATTACTAATTTTAAATTTTTATTCTATTCAGTTTAGGATACCTTCTTCTTTTTTTTGTTTAAATAATTCAAAAGATTAAAAATTCTATTCAATTTAGAATATCTACTTATCATTGATTATAGAATATTCATTTATTTTATATTCATTTATTTTATATTGAACGTTTATGATCAATTTGGTTAAATATCTAACAATACATATTAAATTGGCTAGTTCAAACCAATAGGTCCATCTTTGCTCTTACTTGTGTGTGTCATTATTCCTTTGCTCCTTTTCACTGGTCTGGGCATAAATTTGGGCATTCACCACACCCAAAGCTCTTATACCAGATGTTATATATATTGCTATGTATATAGGTGTAGTTCGTGTAAGATTATGAAACTGGGAGAAAAAATATGAAACTCTCAGAAAAAACTGATAGCATTAATTGACTTGGTTACAAGAAAACAACTTAAGTACTACATGCCAACAAAATGGAAACTACCTATCATTAGTCAGCAAAACAAATACAGACACCAAACATTAATTGGAATAAACACCTAAATAAAACACTTATATTTAGATTATTCCAACAGTTTAAGGATGTGCTCTTGAGTTGAAATTAGGAGAGAAGAGAAGAGATCCTTGAAGAAAATTTTAAAATTTTCTCTCCTACCACCGGTGCTCCAGAGTGTTTTACAGGAGAGAAAGAGAGAGAAGGAGAGAGAAGATATAATAGAATTTGGTTACAAAACTTTCTCTCCAAAATTAGAAAGATTGGCATGGAAGAGAAACAATTTTGTATCAATTATTTTAATATTCCAAAAATACCCATACATATCTATTTGTATAAAACAAAAAACAAGAGTCCACAATCACCTTATTGTGGAGTCCCGTCTACTTCCCTGTGCCAGCAAAAAACAGTCGCCCCTTCCCTGTCCCGTCTACATAATTGCTGGTTTGGGTTTCTGTGAAACTTTAAGTGAACTTGTTAATATTTAGAGTTTAATGGAACTCTAAATGGGCAATCTATGTTGTATCTACTAACATGTTAGCATATATCTGGGTACTGTGATGACATCTAAATCTATGACCAATATGATTTCCTATTAAACTTGAAATTGATGTTCACTCACGTTTATATTGTTACAGGGTTTTAAATTTGATCCCCAGTTGAGCTTCGAGGAGAAAAGGCAAATAGTTCATGATCTTTGGCATACATTATTGGATGATGTTATAAACTGTCATGTTCTGATAATCTATAAAATGTTAAATAGAATATGTGTGCATTTTGTTCTGATAAAATTTCAAGCATGGAAATGATTTTTCTTTTACAGTCTTAAGAAAAACAAATAATTTGCATTGTGCTCATTTCTCTGTGCTCATGCACGTCTCTAATTAGTCCTTTTGGTATATAGTGGCTGGAGTCTCCCTGTTTTAGTAAATCTTTCTTATTTGCAGTAATATTGTAATATTGTGATTGTTTTCATTAATGGTGATAGCCATTGGCACATTACCCATACAATGTTATGTGTCTATATATTACTGTTGGACAGACTTAGTATTTTAGACTAAGTTGTGAATCATTTTGAAACTCTATATGAGTGAGACACATTATGTGTTAGTGGTGTGTATTTATTGGAACGTATTCTCCTCTACGAGGGGATTCCAACGCATATTTACACGCTCAAAATGAGTAAAAGGTGAATGAGAACTGATGTTCCAAAGTTTTACCTTTTAATATGAAAAGTGATTTTGTACCACATCGAATGTAGCACAAACCTATTCCTTAATTTTTCTTACAAATTCCATGTACCACGTCGAAAAGGAAAAACAAGTCCTTTCAAGCCTCTCTTTATAAATAGAGTCTTAAGACATCAGTTTTATTAAGTCGAGGAAATAAGAGTCATATCTTTCATTCTCGGTCTCTTCAGTCTTAAATTTTTCCAATATTCCGGTGATAGTTCTCGGGCTCAATTCAAGTTCGCTGAAATTATATTCGATCTATCGATTATACTAGTATCTCGTTTTATCCTTGGAAGCAGATCGCTAAACACGGATGGTGCGGGGCGAAACTGCTTTAAGAAGGCAGTTTTCTGGACTCGAGATTAAATCCAATCTCTGTTTGTTTTCTCAAACCCTTCTCATAATTTAATTGTTAATTTTTATATGGTTAATTGATTTAAGAATTAGCAATATTCTTATGAATTAGTTATATATTTAATATATATATATATAAGTATATATATATAATAATGTCTTTATTGTACAAGATTTATAACAATCTTAAAGCAGTTTCCTTCAATTTTCATACTTTCTTGTGAGTAGACGCAAAAGTCAATTTGATTGTTTAAATTGGATTTACTTATGGGTATATGAGTGACCATTATTTGCCTCATTAATTAAATTAAATTTTGTGCGTTAATTTCTTTGAGCACTTGTTGCCATGTGCTTGAAATTAATATAAATTTGATTTTAAGTGGTACTTTGTTTAAGCATAACAGGTACGAGGAAAAAGTAAGCACAAAGTTGTTAGATAATTGGTTTCTTATAAGGCTATTGATGCGTTAATGGTTATTGATTTATGATCAACTTATATTCAAGTGGACATATTTGGTGACATCTCTCTCGGGTTGATCATTATAAATTGGTAGATTAAAACCAAATTTATAATTCGTCCATGTTTTCGCTATTAATGGATAGCTTATTATATTTTGTTTAATTAACATGGTGATTGATAAAATATATGAGCTAGAGTTTCTTAATTCTGAATTAATTTCGGAATTATTAGTATACTGATACAAGAATCGTATATGTTATAGTTTATATGTGTGTTTGCAAATTCATAACATGATATTGCTATGCAATTAAACGATATGGCTACATAAATGTGACCCTTCATGATGGAACTTGATTATTTGGTGATTAATTTTTAATCATTGTTGAGTGATGATAAGGCATCAATTATTATTGTTTAATCTTTAATAATGGAGTTATTTCACAAACTTGTAATACTGGATAAATAGAGGCCTTACCGCGCATCAATTTAATTGGAGAAAATAGATTACAAGCATAGGTTGGTGACAATAAACGTGATGCAAACTATGTAGTTCTAAACATCTTATTTTAATAGATTTATTTGTTAACAAAATGCTAATAGTCTATATGGAGGCTTTGGAAAGCTATTAAAGGAGGCATACGTTACTTTATTATATAACGTATCTCGTTAGTTAATATTAGTTTGACTGTAAAATTTGTTCTAGTATTTTCACTTGTGCTGCACTGGATAGAATGTAGTAACATATTTGTTGTTAAATAATGTGACGAGTTGTGCAGCTGAAGTGAACCAGATTTACAATTGCTCGGGATTCTCCACATAAAAAAAATCAAATGGGTTTGGAGTACAGGTTATGGGTCGGAACATAAATTATATTTTTCTGGTTGGATTTTTCCTCCCGTTAAATAGTAATTTCATGTGTTGGTGTCGGTCTACTGCGGCAGTGACACACGAGCCTATTATAGTGATCCATGTGATACTTAACGCATCAGTTGATCAAGGATCACTGAATGTGGGTTTATTGAAGATTTATGTTCTTCCTTTGGCCTTTTCTGGTTGTACCAGTAGGTGAGCCAGAAATGTAGGTTCGTGTGAACCATGTAAATATTTTAGAGAAATTCAGTAATTGAATATTTAATGGTAAGAACCACGGGAAGTTCTTTAAACATGATATTAAAATCTTATATGTTTTAATGAATGATGTAAAACCTGCTCAGATGAGAGGTAGTGACACGATACATGTTTACTGTCTGGTTTGATAGTAAAACATTTGTCACTCGTACTCGTAGTCGAGTCAATATTGAAGCTAAATAGAGAGATGTGTGCTCTATAAACTCAAGGGTAAATCCAACTTAATATAGATAATTAAGATAGTAGTGAATAGATTTGATGATGAATAATCACCGGGAAATTTTTTTTTGCAACGTGAATATTCATGAGGTCGTTGCACCTTACTTGCATTAAATAAATGGAGTAGATGCAGGCTTGAGTTGCGCTCTGAGAGAGATGCAAAACGATTGTGATCAGCTCAGACTATCACTGAATTTGAGGATATTAGTTACGAAGGGCTAATCGTTCCTTAAACATGATACCACAGAAGGAAATAATTAAATTTCCTATTAGTTTTGGAATGATTTCTGACATTCTGTAAAATATTAAAATTGTGGGGTATCTAAAATAAAAAATTATTGAATTTTCTATGAATAGTGGAATGTAATGAAACATTCTTGAAAATAATTGAAATGTGGGGTATCTCGAAACTTGATACCAATACCTCTGTTGGTAGCATGAGATCCAAAATCAATTGAGATATTTTGGATAGATACATAGACAATGGTTGAGTCTAATAATATCCGATATATGAATCTAATTTTTGAGATTCGTAAGAATACTATTACAGAGTTTAAGAATGCTTATGTGATAAGCTAGTAGATCCTAGTAGATCTGTAATTAAAAGTCATCTAAATGAACTTACGAGTTATTTAATGAATGTGAGGATGAACCTGCAGAGAGCAAAAGACTTGGATAATTGCTAGTCCCGAATGTCTTGATAATTTGCTTGAAGGTGAACTCGTAAATTTAATAGAAGCAATGCGCTTCTCATATAATTCCTTGATAAGTGAATATATCAAGAGAAAATTTGACTATTACTGAGAGTCAATAAATCAAGATTTTCAAGCACATGTACTAGAAAATGGATTGTGCATGTTCTCTATATGTCCTTTATGGGGGAAAGGATGGTAAGAAATAGAGGGAGTGGTTCTGTTTGACAGAATCTTGTTTAAAAAATTTATAGATCTTCTTACGAGATAGAAGCATTAGGACCCAAATGAATTTTCAAATTGGGAAAATATATGTGGGTCTGAAGAAAGTATAAGGTTAGACTGATAATAAAATATTACAGTCAAATGTGATGACCTTATATAATTTATAAAATATTCTCGAGTTTTGAGAATAAGGTTCATTAAGATGATACTAAAATAATCATATTGTGAAATTTAAAAGTGCATCAATGAATATTAAGACGGTCTTTCTAAATAGATATTTCGAGAAACTTGAGGGTTGCTCTAGATAAAGCAGGAGTAGAAATTTTTTATTTTCGGTGATCATGTTAAGTGAAACAACATTGACACGAAATAATGGCATATTAAATTTGATATTGCTATGATAAGCAATGGCTTCAAATAAATGACATGGTTGCCATTTTGAGGACGCTCAAAATTGGTTGTTATGTGAATAAGGATTGCCAGTTTAAGGACGCTTAAACTCAGTAATGATGCAAACTAAAATTGTTGTTTTTTGGGACGCTAAAAGCTGGTAATATCAATAACAAGTGAGGCCTTAAGTAATAACTAGTAAAGTTATTTCATAAATGTGAAATATGTTAATATGAGATGTCAAACTGATTCAAAATCAGAGAATTGATAAGTGTGCATGTGTTATTTACACATGATATGCAAGTCATAATTGATTGCATGTGATCATTACGAGAAGTAATGACAAGAGGATCATCTCTGAAAATCTTAATGAGATTGAAAAGTTTTGATTTGAAGATTACAATCTTCGTGACTTTAAAAGTCTTAGATGATACATGTCACATGTTGGTGATGTGAATTTTGAAGAGATCAACGAAGCTAAAGTTGTCATAGCTAGAATGGATTTATATTTATCCAAGCGTAGATGAACAAGGATCTCTCAAGAAGGATTGCAAGTTTGTTATACTTTTTAAGATTGTACAGAATTAGACATAGGCTACACAGTTGGTAAACTGGGTAGATGCACGAGTACAATGGAAATTGGTCACTTGGAAGTGATTGCAATGAGATTTAAGGTGTATGATATGTGCTCGTGAGCTTGGACTGTAATACGAAAGATATCTAATTGTACTATGTGAATATAGTATGTAAATTAGATATTTGACTTTAAGAACTTAAAAGTCATTCGAGAATATATTTCACACTTAGCAGTCGTGTCATGGAAATCCTAAACATAGCTCGATTCATGATGGAATACGAGTCTGATGCATAAAATAAATGCAGTTAAAAGGCTGAGTAGCCACTTTGTAAGGATATTCCTAATTGACAAGGAAAATGTGTCTTCAATATGCATATATCGTGTAATCAATATGGAAATTGGGAGATCACATTATTGTGTATGAAATGGTATGTCTCACATCTATGATGAGGACATAATACCATTAAACAACTACTCTCAACGAGAATTATCATGATTGACTATGTAAAGTCAAATGATAATGTTTGGATCCACTAACTAGATGGTTAAACTGATCGAATCTGTTTAAGCCAAGGGAATCTAGTTAGACCGAGAGATAGTTGTCAAATCATCGAGAGGAATGAACCTTGCATATTGCTTAACGGCGTCATGATGGACACCCAACCTTGCTGACTGGAGATCCCAATAACTTGGTTCAATGGGATAACTAAATCATGATGACTAAATAACTGTGAGGGTAACCCCTATTATGATGAAACAGTGAGACCCGTAAGGTACGAGGTTAAGCTTTATGCTTTTAATGATCTTTGACGAATACAAGGATTTCAAGTTTGAATACATAATATTCGGTTGAGTAAACGTGGGTTACTCTATAAGATAAAGATCACCTATGTAAGAGAGAAGTATGGCCGCTTCAAAGGAGAATTGTGAGGCACAATTCTTTAAAAACTCTTGCAGAACCAGGACGATGTTCTAGGGCCAAAATGGACATAATCATGAGAACTGAATGAGTCAGGAAATATATAGTGATGAGTATGTCATCATTTAAACAAACAGTCGAACAGTTCAAGAACATCGCGTCATACTGTCTACCAGTAAAGTCGATATACTTATTCGAGCGAAGGTTCAACGAGCATTCTCTACCTATCGTATGCTATATCTGACCTCCAGAACTATCACCAAGTCAAGCTCCACATCTGTCTATCTATGTGGTGCATGCTACTGGACCATCAATCTCATTTGTGGGGGATTATTGGACAAACTTAGTATTTTAGACTAAGTTGTGAATCATTTTAAGACTCTATATGAGTGAGACACGTTATATGTTAGTGGTGTGTATTTATTGGAACGTATTCTCCTCTACGAGGGGATTCAAACACATATTTACACGCTCAAAATGAGTAAAAGGTGAATGAGAACTGATGTTCCAAAGGTGTACCTTTTAATATGAACAGTGATTTTATACCACATCGAGAGTAGCACAAACCTATTCCATAGTTATTCTTATAAATACCATGTACCACATCGAAAAGAAAAAACAAGTCTTTTCAAGCCTCTCTTTATAAATAGAGTCTTAGGGCATCAGTTTTATTAAGTCGAGGAAATAAGAGTTATCTCTTTCATTCTCGGTCTCTTTAGTCTTAAATTTTTCCAATATTCCGGTGATAGTTGTCGGGCTCAGTTCAAGTTTGCTGAGATTATATTCGATCTATCGATTATACTAGTATCTCGTTTTATCCTGGGAAGTAGGTCGCTAAACACGGATGGTGCGGGGTAAAATTGCTTTAAGGAGATAGTTTTCTGGACTCGAGATTAAATCCAATCTCTGTTTGTTTTCTCAAATCCTTCTCCAAATTTAATTGTTAATTCTTATATGCTTATGTGATTTAAGAATTAACAATGTTCTTGTGAATTAGTTATATATTCAATATATATAATAATAATGTCTTTATCGTACAAGATTGATAACAATTACAACTTCCAAACTCCAAGATTTTATAGATTCAATTAATGACTGAGGATATGCGTATTCCTGGTTTTACTATTTGTTATATGGGCACCTATGTTGGTACAACTTTTGGATCTAAATTAGTCTGAAAAAAGCTCTTTGATTTATAGTTATACATTGCTTACAACAGGGCTCAAGTAAAGTTATATGTTAGGAAAAATCTAAAGGTAGCAGAGTCCTTGACTTGCTTCATGAACGAAATATGCAAAGCAAAAGTACATATCTAACAGTAATGAATGTTGCAGATAATTTGTAGGATATATAATTTTATTTATTTTAAGGGTATTGTGGTAAAAAAGTAAAATTTTCTTTCTTTCTCTCTTAACTCGGGAGCATAAGAACGATTACAGGAGAAATTCTTTCTTTTGAACTCGGGAGCACGAGACAGATTCATTTTTTTCCACTTTTTCTCTTCTCTTCTCTTCTCTCCCCATCTCTTCTCTTCTCTTCTCTCCCAGAAAAACCCGGGAGCACATCGTAAAAGAGATTGAAGCTACTGACGCCTTGTTGCTTCTGCAAAATGCTGTCATCGAGGAGAGGCCACCAGATAAGGGGATCAGTAGAAAAAGTATAAAATTTAAATTAAGTATGCTTAACCAATGTCCAGTGAGTGGCCAGGAGAAGGAGAAGGACAAGCCACTGATAGTTTATCAGAGAAGTAGAAGGCTGCCGCCCAGTAGATTGAGGAATCCCAATCAAGTGTAAGAAAGAAGGGTTAATACCCCATCTTAACTTACATTGGGTCATGACAATGTCTAATCAAGAGGTGGATATGAAATTACATTCTTCTTATATTTTTGTAATTTATCACTCATTTGTTATGAAATAACATCTCTCTTTTTTTGTCAATTATCTAAAATCCCTTCTCATGTACATGAAATTGATTGTTAAATATTTAATGTGCATAAGGGATTTTGTATTTTTAAAAGTGAAGAAATTTACATAATAATTAATAATGGGTTCTATTTAATAATATTATTGTGGGGATGTGTATATGTATATAATAGAGGATTATTAAGACTTTAATGGTCTCCTATGTACTCTAATTTTATGTACAAGACTAATTGTATTATTGGTTAGATTTTAATTCACATCTAGTTTTAATTCACATTTAGTTAACTTTATCATTTTACAAGAAAATATTATTTAATTTCTACCATATCTTCTACACTAGATGATTTATTTTTTGATTGAAAAAATTTATTAATAAAATCATATGCACTAAATTATACGAAAGAATCCGAGAAAAGATTGAAAACTAGAATGACCTTTGGCGATGAAGATGAACATTAATTTTGGTGTGGGAATTCTTTTTCTTTTTGTCCAATCTACCAATTGTAAATATTTCAAATAAATTTAGTGTACAATATTTTTGTTGTTATCCAAATTAGTTTAATTTTGAAAATCCTAATCAATTAAGTTGGTATTTATTTTACCTACCTTTTATAAAACATCAGTTGTACTTTAGATGTATTTTTTTTCTAAAAATTAAATTTGGGTAATTAATTGGGAAAAAAAATCATGATGCTTGAGAAAGTATACCACCCATAGGCTCATTGTTTTTTACCTACTTATTTTTTTGAATTGTTTATTTTCTACAGTATATTTGAGTTTTTATCTTTCATTCATCAAATGAAATATTGGAAAACAATTTAAAAAAAATTGTTCGTGCCAACCAAAAATGATATTACCTTTTGAGTAACATTATAAGAAAGAAACTGATCATTTTTATCGAATAACACAGACACAAGAACAGTCAAATTAACCATCATCAGTGTTTACGTTTTTGGTAAAATTTTACGTTATTTGACTATGACAACTAGCATGTTGGTATGACACATGTCGGGGCTCATCCGGTATTTCTTGGGTCACCACCTGACATGTCAGTGCCACACATGGTCTTATACATTAGTAAAGAAGGAAAACTTCGATTGTCTGTTACGACTGCTGTTTGGTCCTTTTTTATTATTATGACAAAATTAGAGGTTGGTACAACAAATGACGCGTTAAAAAAGCACAACTCTGACAATTTATTATGACTATTTTTTCATCATTTTTATTTTATTATGACCAATTCTCGGTCGCTGAATCAGTTGGTATATTATATGACCGAATTGGTCGTCAGACTCCCAAATTTTTTTTTTTTGCGTT
The DNA here is from genome assembly GCF_009905375.1 of Apium graveolens. Classification (NCBI taxonomy): domain Eukaryota; kingdom Viridiplantae; phylum Streptophyta; class Magnoliopsida; order Apiales; family Apiaceae; genus Apium; species Apium graveolens. Next base: position 108,481 of record NW_027417219.1, on the reverse strand, counting down.
AAGCCTAATACCGACCAATTAGTAATGACTAAATAATGAGATGGGCATTTTTCTTATGAATATGGTCGGTATTTTTTAAAACTGGTCAGTATTCCTTGCCTAGAAATTTTTATATTTAGTCATTACTTAATCTTTTCGGTCGGTATTTATATGGGTTTTGTTAGGTATGAAATACAACACAGAGGGGGGTTAATGTATTTTTTTTAATTTGAATTATCTTTTTGTTTAGGAATAAAACAATTGTAAGAATTTGTAGAGGTAAAATACTAAATACTAAGACACAAGCGGATTATCAAAAACTCACTTGATTTATATTAAATCCAATTTTTCTTGCTACAAATCTATGTTTTTAAAAATAAGAATCCTGCTTCTTCTCTCGAGAGAATTCAAGATTTCCTTGATCTATTTGTTACTTCTAAATAAAAGACCCATGACATGCTTTATAGATCAACATGCACAGTTTAAATGACCTACACTAAAATAGATTAACACATTTTCTAAAGCTACTTTGTCTATTTTCATTTCTAGTATTAGAGTATCTGTGCAGAATCTCCCAGGTATGTGACCCTCCTTAGTCAAGTTCATATTGGCCATTGATCTTGTATTCTTCAGGCTGCATTTGTAGGCTTTCCAATTTATTGATAGAATTATTTGTTGACCGGTAATCTTGCATCTTCAAATTGTCTATATTTTGAATTATGGGGTTGTTTGTGGAGATCTCTTTTGTTGTGTAGAGATATCACATATCAATACGTAAAATGCCTTTTCGATATCTCAAGTTCTCTACATGGCTTTTGACTTCTCGAGGTCTCCAGTTTTCTACAAGTAGAATGACTTGTCGATATGTCAAGTTCTCTACATAAGCTTTTTAACTTGCCGATATCTCAAGTTCTCTACATACGCTTTTTGACTAATCGATATCTCCAGTTCTCTACATGAGGATTTGACTTATCGATATCACTTGGGACTTCTCTACAAGTCATTTTAAACTTCTCGACATACTTCTCGATATTCCTTATTCTATGACTTATCGATATCTTACTTAAAACATTTTTCCTAGAACAACATTATTCAACTCCAAGCTTCTATACTTTCTCTGATGCATGATCAGGATTGATCTTCTTCTAGAGTTTATTCCTTAGCTTCATGGTTGTTTATAGAAAAATCATCCAGTCTAATCTACTTAGCATTTTTATCGACTCAAAAAATACAGTTACAGAATACAAATAGATTATCATAGAATTTATCTTTAGGGTTGTCAAGATGACTTAGTCTTGTTAGGTACAGGCATGTCTTGCACAATAATCTCCCCCAGTTTGTGAGAAGATTACATGTCACAAATTAATGTCTGATAACAAGACTAATCCCAAGCTAAAATAAAAGAAAATAAGACTGACCAAATTACAAAGTACAACTTTTATACATTCTTGCAGTTACATAGAGAATTGAATTACATGATCATCTGAATTTCTCATAGCATGGTTGTTCTCTAATTAGATTCTTGAGTCTGAATAGGCATTCAAGTTCTTCAATAATCTAAGTTCCTCTTATAACTTTTACCAGCTTGAGCCATTCACTTAAGGAGTAACTGTCAAAATGGTTGACGATGAAGATAAATAATAATTTTTCCTTGCGAATTCTTTCTCTATAGTCCAATCGACCAATTGTGAAAATTTCAAAATAAATTCCATTTATAATATTTTTTTCTTGTCCAAATTAGTTTAATTTTGAAAATCATAATCAATTAAGTTGGTATCATGTATAATTTTTTAATTTTTTCTTGCACTTGACTGGGATTCCTCAATACAGTGTGCGGCCATCTCCTCTGTCTTGGTGAACTACTATCACCTGCTTTCTGTTGGTCAGTCACTGAGCCCGTTTTTCGTGGTCTCTCCCTGGATGTCAAGAGCAGCTCTTATCCATTTTTAACTGGGTAACAAGGCTATTTAGATGATAATTGATCTGTGAGAAACTACTAGGGGGTATGTAGAGGGAATTAAAACTTCAAAATTATTTTGAAGCTCATTGGGGCACAAGACTACAATATTTGGCTTTATATTTAGGGTAATCAAAAAAATTCACAATACAAATTTATTAGTTCCAACTTCCCTATCTAATTTTAACAATACTAAGTTATTAATGTCAGAAGCCCATCTAGTTTTACCAACTATAAAAAAATGACAAAATGACCTTACTGATATGGTATCTTTTTATCAATGTAGTTAAACTAGTGTGAGATGATTAATAATAACAGTTCAAGTATGTTTCACTTAGTCAATTCTCCTTACCTTAAAGGTGTTATTATTTTTTATTGGCACTTACGATTTTTTTTATATTATTTTCAAATGTAAGGTGCTATTATTTTTTGTTGGAACTTACAATTTTTTGATATTGTTTTCAAATGTTTCGTTATATGAATGAAAGGTAAAAATAAAAATATACTGTATACAAAATAATTCATAAATATAAGTAGATAAAAAAGAACGGATATTATGGGTAGTGTAGTTTCTCAAGTAAAACTATGTACATGAAGTCATAAGTTTTTTTTCAATTAATTACACAAATTTCATTTGTAGATAAAAAATATAACTAAAAGCATAATTGATGTTTTATAAAAATAAGTAAAATAAAAATCAACTTTATTAATTATGATTTTCAAAAGTAACATCAATATTATAGTAATAATTCAAGAAATATTTAGAAAACTATATGTTTAAAATCAATCAAGTGACTGAATTTTTTGAAAATAAATATAGTATATTATGTTGGTGTACGTTTTACTATGGTAGTTGAATTTTTTTGAAAAAAAACCTACAAAATATGTTATCAATAAAGTGAGAACATATAGCATGAATTAAAGGTTGTGTTTAATTTATATAATACGTCTTTTCTATTCTCCTAAGTACAATGTCTACGCCATTTATAGGTTTTGAGTTGTTACACCAAGAGGATAGCATGATAAAGATGAAGATCTGCTCATAAGACTACAAGATAGCCTTCTAATTCTAACTGCTACAAGTGGCCAAATGGGCGTGTCGGATCGCCTAACTCTCTCCGGCTCGCCATTTTACTTGAGAAAAAAATAGTGCAATTTGGGCTGAGTTTGAATCTACACAACTCGTATTTATCAAATGAAGCGAGCACGAGTTAAAGAATCTGGATTCGTAAATCGGCACGGTTCGGCACGCAGCTCGTCACATGTTTTAACCGGGCTCAATTCTTTGAATCGCCTCGGCTCACCAACTCAGATAACTCGCCAAGTGGAACACCAACTCATAATGGCTCGTGCAGCTCGGCATGGCCTGCATGTAATTCCAAGGAAACATTATATAATATCAATTCAGAATCCACCCCAGTTACCATATTTTATTCATCTTTCCCTATTCTGTTCCCCAAAAATTATTAATAAAAATGTAAGGATAAGGAATTATATGATGTCTTTTCTGGTTACTATTGACCTGATATATCGTAATGAATATTTTTCTTTAATTTAGTAGCATAATTTAAACATCAACTTCAATCGAAGTTAATTTTTAGTTTACAATATGAATAAAAGACAAAAGATAAATTAATAAGATCATTAGTTTTAAATGACTAAAATTAGTTCATACTAAAATTTCAGATCCAAAACTTTTTTACTAGTAATTTCTTCTAAAACAAACTAAATACTTTAGTCCATGAAATGGGGAAGGAAAAGAAAATTATTCATAAAAAAGTTTAATAAATAATAATGGATTTTCTAATATATATATATTTGGTCAATCAACCAATTATTAATCATTTGATGTTCCTTGCTCAGTCAACACACTACACATCAATATAATATTAATAGTATTTAAATTGAAACATCAGATTTCAAAATTGCATGCCAAATTAAAAATAAATAGAGCCTAACTCGCCTCAGCTCTCCCCGCCCAGGGACAGCCGGGCTGTGTCCCACACGCGCCTACCTGCCAACAATAATGTTGTAAATCTTGTAACTCATCTATATCTTTAAACTCACGTGCTGTACACGAACTTACTTATCTTTATTCGGCCCGAACTCGGCATGCCTTGCCAAATTATATGTGCCGATCACGAGCCCTGAGTTAGCCAAACCAGCCCGCTAGTAAACCGGCACGGCTCATCCGGCTCTCTTATTTGGACACTTATACTAGCCACCATGCCAACTTGTTCTTAAAGAGATGTGAGGAATTATAGACATTCACTTTTTGTCATACAATCTTTTTTTATGTTGATTAAAGAACATATATTATTTATTATAAAGACACACATATATTATATTTGATATTTGAGTAAATGGCATCTTTATTCATAATAGATTTTTAATATCATAATCTTCAAATATACCATGTTTTTAGTAATTATTTTATATTGCTTTATTAAGATTTCACCTAAAAACTATTAATTATTTTATTTAATTTATATTATGCATATACAAGAATTGTGCCCTTGTAGTTTTTTTTTAATTTTTTTTCTTATTCTTTAGTGAAAGAAAAATGAAAAATTGTTTTCGTCCAAGTTTTTTATCTATTTTCAGCTAACTTAATTATCAATTCAAATTGTTATTATTAGTTTAATTCTCTACTAGCATTTATTCAATTTTTTCACCTAAACCTGCTTAGTCTGGTCAGAGAGTCTAATCTCTTTTTTCTTTGAAAACAATCAATAAAAATGGGGTTAATTGACAGAGAAAATATCACAAATAACTAATATTATTATAGTGTGTGCACAAAATAACCAACGTAGGTTTTATATCCTATTTACCTAATTTAGCGTATATTCATAAAAAGCGTGTGCTTGATTGAACGGATTCTGCAAATGTTCCAAACAGTTCCCCCAACTCTCTCATTTTAGTATCAGACTATCAACCCATCTCTCATTTCATTCTAATTTATACCTAGCCCACCCATTTTGCTCTCTATATGGTAGGCACTCTGCATCATATATACACACAAAATATACACACACCTTTTTCATCGTTCAACACCTTTAAACAACAGTGGTAACTCTGATAACACTATAAATAACTTACCTATAAATTTCTCTACAAAATGAAAGTAATCAGGGTTTTCCAATACCTGATGCGTATACGTCAATCTTTCGATTCGATGTAGGCATACTTATCTGCAAGAAACAAGTTGGAATTCATCATACCCATTTAAAAATCCATAAAAAATGAAAGAACCCCGAAATGGGTTTTAGAAAAATTTCTCCACAAACACATATGCACACACACGCTCACACAGAAGTGTAGAGGGAGTAAAATTGAGCACGAGGCCAATTTCGGATTGAAATATGAGTAAAAAGTTAGAGAGATATCTAGGAGATAGGGAGAGAGTCAGGATAGTTCGAGAGATACATGGGAGAAGAAGAAAGACAGGCTTGAGGACTTTATTTGGGCCAGGGTAGTTTAGGAATTTTTCTAATTAAAACCTCCCTTTTTCCATTTTGTAAGAGATAATTTTTCCTTTTATAAATTAAAATAACACTATGCCATAGATTAGATGCTGCAACCCTAAATCATGGGGTTGCAAAGAAAATTGTAATAGTAGCCTTCTAAATAGATGTCTATCACGACCCTTCTTTATTGATGTTGCGGTATAGTTGCAATGAGTTACCAAAATGACATTTATATAAATATGATTTTTTAATTTAACTAACTAATAATTATTTATATATAAATAAAATAATAATGGAAATAGGGTGAGTAAATGCCTCAGCTTCATAAGAAATAGAATATAAGATAGCTTCATATTCTTGTTGAATTAGTTCTTTCTTTTTAGCCTCATTGACATCCATTAACTCACTTACAATGGGCTCTTCCCAAAATTCAGCACCTGCATTTCTCTCATTTTCTCTATTTTCTTACATCAAGGGCTTCCCTTGGCTCACCACCCTCACACCCTCACCTTCACCTACTAAGGTGGAACTCCCCTCACTCACTTTTGCTAGGCTGGAAGAAATAGCCTGCATAATTTCTCTATGTTCCTTTCCTTTTTCCTGAGAGCAACTCAGACTCTCACTCTGTTCACTCCCTTCCCTCAATCCTGGGACTTTTCCTTTATTTTCAGGAATTTTCCCTTAATTCTGGGATTTTTCCTTAATTTTCAGGAATTCTTCCCTTAATTTTGGGATTTTTCCTTAATTTTCTGGAATTTTCCCTTAATTCTGGGATTTTCCCTTAATTTTCTTGATTTATTCTTTATTATATAAAAATATTCATATTTTCCAGAAAATATTTAAGGAATTTCCTTTAATTTCTGGATTTATTCCTTATTTTCTGAAAAAAAAATCATATTTTCCAGAAAATATTTAAGGAATTTCCTTTAATTTCTGGATTTATTCCTTATTTTCTGAAAATATTCATTTTTCCAGAAAATATTTAAGGAATTTCCTTTAATTTTGGAATTTATTCCTTATTTTTTTGAAAATATTCATATTTTCCAGAAAATATTTAAGGAACTTCCTCTAATTTCTGCAATTTTTCAGGATTTTCCATCTTTTTTTCTTTTTCTTTCTTTTACTTTCTTTCTTTTCTTTTCTTTTTTTTATATATGGTTCGACCAGGAATCCTGTTCGACCAAGATCCTGGTCGAATTATCCTCCTAGTTGCCCAGGTCGAAGCTCTTTCGAGCAGGAATCCTGGTCGAATTTCGGCAAGGATTTTCACCAATTTTTGTTTTTTTTTTGTTTTAAATCCTCCCCTTTTCGACCAGGAATTTTCGATCAGGATGCATTTTTTGACCAAATTATACCCCCTTCGTTAGCCCTAGTCGAAGCTCTTTCGACCTCTTCGGCAGAAATCATATAGATATTCTGGTCGAATTGGGTCAGATACTGCTCGAATTATCCCCCTTTTTAGCCTTGGTCGAAGGTATTTTCGTTCTTATCAATTCGACCAGAATTCATATAAAAACCCATATCAAATAGGATAAGGATTTTATATATTTTCATTTTAAATAAGTAATTTATTGGGCACCTAAGTTTTCTGGGCTTCTTTTTTCAACTGAGCTTTTTGTTTGGGCCATTTAACTTCAATCATTTGGGCCCTTATCTAGGCTTATTCTTTAGGCCTTGGTTCTGGGCTTCCTTGGGCCCAAGATTTATCTAGGCTTTTTGCTTTTTTTAGGCCCAAAAGATTTCGGTTTATGTATTTTCTGTCATGGGCCCTTATACTGGGCTCTTCATACCCTTAGGCCCAATAAAATTTGGGTTGGGCCGTCATTTTTAAGCACAAATTCCCTATTTTTCTAAAATCTCTAGGGTTTCGTCAGGGCTCTTCCATATTTTACCAAGCATTATTTTTTTTTTCTAGAATTTACTTAAATTCTTCCAAAATTTTCTAGAACTTTCCAGAATTCTCTATTTTTGGGCCTAAATGGGCTTTTTTAGGCCCAATTTGCCCTCCATGTGCCTATATAAGAGTAGGGGGTGTGACTCTGCACACTTCTCATTTCACTCCTCATTTCCTCTCAAACACTCTCTACTATCCTCTCAACACTCCTCCTTTAGTGATTTTCCGGCCACCGACCTTTTTTCAAGTTTCCAAGGTTCTAAGGTTACTCCATCAATGGCTGATAAGAACTCCGAGAGAGCGGCCAAGATAGCCTCAGCTTCGAAATGAGGTAAGGATATCGAAATCCGCTCTTCTTACATGTCTTTGTTAGATATGATTAATACTAGGGGGACGAATATCCCTCAACTGCACATCTTGACTCTTTCGATCATTGCAACACATGGCACAATATAGATTTCGATAAGTTAAACACACGTTATAATGTTCAGTTATCGGTGGCGATCGTATTTGCCACTGGAAACCCGATACTCTTTTTGTTTGCACAGATGCCCTTGATGCTGGGCTTAGGTTTCCTTTTCATCCTTTCATTCCTCACCTCTTAGCAGATTTGCAAATTAACCCCTGTCAGCTTCCTCCAAACTCTTGGAGGAACATTTTATGTTTCATGGTTTGTTGTCTTAGGGGAGGTTTTCCCTTATCAGTAGCTATTTTTAGGTAGATTTTCCAATGTTATAACAGTTTTCGAGTCTTTGTGTTTGGGTCTACGTTAAACAAAGGCACAAGTGCAAACATATTTTTAACAGTGCCTCCATTCCCGACAATAACCAATATTGGAGGAATAGTTTCTTCGGCTTAAGGTGGGAGAATGGTGACTGGGGCACCCTCCTCAGATCTTCCTTCGGGAAGGTTAGTGATGGTAGCCTCAAATCCATTCACCTAACCCCCGAGGAAACTATAATTTATAATGAGCTTATTCGGGATGATGGTGCCACCACTAGCTGGACCCTTTTAGAGGAGTTTTCTCTTATTCACGTGGGGCTATCCTCCGTTTCTCAACAGGGTATTTTTCTTCCGTTCTCGTTTTTATTTTCTTTCATGCATTATTGACACCACTTATTTTGTTTTTCTCTTGTTTTGCAGCTGCTAAGGATATCAATAAGGATAATGTGCCCCTCATTGAGGATACTGTGAGGATGAAGAAAGCTCGCCTTGCGGGACTGGATACTCGAGGGAAGATTTCGGAGCCTAGCTTCTTACGGAAGCACAAGGAGCCTATGGTGGAAGTTCCAGCTGAGGGAGCTGAAGCCCACAATTCCCCTATCACTGCTGCTGCGTATGTCTCTGCTGCTACGGGCGCCTTTCAGGCTCTTTGGGGATTCTGCCGAGGGGATACCGTGGTTGGATCTACAAAGCACGCCTGGGATTGGTCTTACCATGGCATAATCCCCAAGGACTTTACTGATGTGGTAGCTACCCCCGACCTGGAGAGGATAAAGCTCATGGGAGCTCAGTCCCTGACCTAGGTATGACCCTTCCTTGAAATTTTTCTTTGTTTTACTTGTAGCATTTTATTGCCTTTTTATATCATTGTTTATTATTTTGTTTCAGTCTAATGCCTACTTCCAAGGCGCTGTGAGGCAAGCTGAATCATGGAAGAGGGATTCTACCAAAGCCGGCAATGCCCTCACGAAGCAGTAGAAGAAGTACGCTGCTTTGGAGAGAAAGTTGAAGCATAAGGAGGAGGAGCTCGGAGAGTCCAACGCTGAGCTGGTTGTGCTAAGGGCCGAGAAGGATAAGGCGATTGACAACTACATGGACTCGGAGGAGTTTACCCAGTCCATGAGGGTGAGGGACGATTCAGTGTTCCCTGGGTTTTTTAGGACTAGCCGGGACACGACCCTTGGGACCGTGAATAAGGCTTACCATGATATTAACCCAGCAGACTACGTCTGTCCTGACGACGAGGCTTTGCTACAGAGGTTCCGCACCCGAGTGGTTGTCTAGGATCGTATCCCTCATGACCCGCTTTTTCCTCCCCCCGAGTCCTCTTCTAGGCCCGCCGCAGATGAAAGCGCTTCCTCTTCCGGGACTACAGCGACTTCCAGCGAGAGCGGGGAAGACGATGATATGGATGCTGAGGGCACCTCTGCTCCTTAGAGCTTTTCTAGCCCTGCTTGTCTTATTTATTTATCTTGTCTTTGAGACTTAGCTTATCAGACTTTGTATTATTTATTTGAAACTGTTTTATTTATCGAACTTTTTGTTTTTTTCTCATGCACTTAGTTTACTTGTCTTGCCACTGGAATTCAAACATATTTCGAAAACTTTCTGAATTTCACAAATTGTTGGGATTTATCCCTTACACAAGCCTTAATAAACCTCAAAATAACACTAAAACATGTAAATCCTAAACAAGCAAAGCTTCAAAGTGCTTTTCAACCTACTTGTCATCTTGACAAGTGAGAATCGTGCTCAACCGCTTCACACATAGTAAATCTTCAGGTTTCGTGCATGCCAAGTTTTCGGGACATCGAAACCATCCATAGTCTCAAGCTTGTAGGTTCCTCTACCCTGAACACTTTTGACCTTGTATGGCTCTTCCCAATTTGGGGCAAGTTTCCCTTTCTGTCCTACACCAGAGGCTTCCACCTTCCTCAAGACTAAGTCACCCTGATTGAAGAACCTTTCTTTAACCCTTAGGTTGTAGTAGAATGAAGCCTTTTTCTGATATGCCACTATCTTCGCATGTGCCTCAGCTCGTACTTCGTCGCCTTTGCCCTTCCTCGTTTTACTCAGCATTGAAAGCTTGAATCCTGGGAGAGGAATGTGATATTTCTACAGGAACAACAGCTTCTGCCCCATATGCTAACATGAAGGGAGTTGCTCCAGTCGTGACTCTACAGGTAGTCCTATAGGCCCATAGTATTGGGAGTATTTCATCCACCCAGTTATTCCTCGACTTCTCGATCCTCTTCTTTAGTCTATACAGAATTATTCAATTCACCATTTCTGCTTGCCCATTGGCTTGCGGGTGAGCCACAGAGGTGAATTGTAATTCAATTTCATTCTCCCCACAATACTTCTTGAATTCCTCATTGTTGAACTTTGTTCCATTGTCAGTGACTAGGATGCGGGGAATTCCATACCGGCACATGATATTTTCCCACAGGAATTGTGCAACCTGCTTAGTTGTGATTTTGGCCAAAGGCCTGGCTTCAATCCACTAGTAAACTAATCAATGGCTACAATCAGGAACTTCCTTTATGCCGTGGCCATGGGGAAAGGTCCAAGTATATCCATTCCCCACATAGCAAAGGGGACGGGAGAATTGATTGAAGTCAACATCTCGGGGAGTTGTCGAACAACAGGTGCATGTTTCTGACCACAAATGAAATGTGTGTAATTGGTTGGGAAAAATTCATAACCACATATAATTAGTTTTACATGAGAAAGTGTACCACACACATTCACATTATTTTTAATTTATTTATTTGTGAATTGTTTTTAAGAAAGTATGTGTGACTTTTTACCATTTATTCATCTATTGAAACATTTGAAAACAATTTCAAAAATAATTATTAGCCTCAACAAAAAATAATGGCGCCTTTAAAGTAAGTTGGATTGACTAATTACAACATATCACACTAGTTTGACTATATTGATTTGATTGGATTAGCATATAAGTGAGGTCATTTTGTCATTTTTTATAGCTCCGTCATACTGGATGGGCAGATGAAATTAAAAATTTTGTATTATTAAGAGTAGATGGGTTGATGACACTAATAATTTAGTATTTTTAAATTTGTTTGGTTACTCAAGCCCAATATGGTATTCTTTTGGTTTAATCATCTTCAAAACCATTTCCAAATTTTATTTCCCTCCTTCAAACCCTAGTATTTCTTATAAATACACACACATCTAAATAGACACAAAATAAAGTCACTATATTTTCTTGTGGACTATTAATATAATTTAGTACTCATTTCTTTATTCTTAGTTATTCTTTTGATTAATCCTTTATTCACAAATGGTGATGTTAAAACCTAAAAACAAATCCATAGTCACAAAACCCAGTTTATAGGAGATAGAAGCTTGTGACGCCTTGTTGCTTCGGCAGAACGTTGTCATCTAGAAGAGTTCACCAGATAAGGGGATTAGCAGAAAAAGTATAAAAATAAGTTTAAGTCTGCCTAACCAATGCCCACTGAATGGCCACGAGAAGAAGAAGGACAAGCCGCTGATAGTTATCAGAGAAGTAGAAGGCGGTCGCGCAGTAGATTGAGGAATCCTAAATAATTGTAAGAAAGAAGGGTTAATACCTGATCTTAACTTACATCGGGTCATGACAATATCTAATCAAGAGGTGGATATGAAATTTCATTCTTCTTAGATTTTTGTAATTTATAAGTTATTTGTCATGAAATAACATCTTTCATTTTTTGTCCATTATCTAAAATCTCTTCTATCTATATAAAAAAGCCTGATTCCATTTCAATGTTTTCTTACACCCCATACCCTCCAAATTTAATATTAATTACATACTATGTAATTCCCTAAAACTACCTTAAATGCTTAGTTTCTTGCACACACGGGTGGATATACCCTTTTACCAGTTTGTGATAAGTGTGCAAGACTTTCAAACATAACATTAGCTTTACACGGTTAACCAAGCTAAATAAACAATTGTTATATGTGTTATCTCTGAGCTACTCCTTTAGTCCAGTTATCCAAACAAATTTCAAATTTGAAATTCAAATTTATTCCTTTTTGCATCTATTCGGCTACAACATTAAAGATTTCGGTACAAGAATTTAAAATTGTATGACTGACATGAGAGTTTTTCCCCAAAATCATGGCATCACAATAATTCAAATATCAAATTCTCTCACCTCTCACAATAATCTTATCTCTTTTTGGTACTCTTCTCCCTCATCTTTGTTTCAGGTTTAAAATTCCCTAAGTTCTTATTTTACAATTCTCTCATCCTTTCTTATGCATCATATTCTAATATAAATAATTTGTTTGAATATTATTTTTAAGTTTTTTTTCTCAATTTAATTTCTTTGTTGTAGGATATCGCTTTGCTTTTAACTATAAATAGTACGATGTTCCTATTCCTATGAGGTAGTTAAAGGAGAAACAATTCCTCCTCATCTCTTTTATGATATGACCAACATGATAATTTTAATTCATTATGAATTGATTTATGCATGAGTGATTATATTAAAAAAAATTGCAGGTTTAGCTTTGGATTTATCCGAGAAATAATCAGGTATGGATGTGTTTGGGATGTATTTCTTCAAGATGATTTTAAGTCGATGCATTTGTATTCACTACTAGAAATATGGGATCAGACATCGGTTCAGAACCGATGTTAAAAAAAATCTGAACCGATGTCTTCGCGTGTGATGTTAAATGTCATCAGCCTTTGACAACGGTTAACAGCCGATGTCTATTACAGTGTTATACATCGGTTTTAAGATTAAATGTGATGTCTTTGCAACAAATTTCAGCTTATATCACAGTATTTTCTAGGTAAATATGAGTATATTATGAGGTATTTATCCATTAAAACATGAAATCTACAAGCTCTAAAAGCCTTTTATTAAAATTCTTTCAAACAAATCGATGTGAAATGCTAGATCAGACATCGGTTAGATTACCCGATGTGAAATATTTGATCAAACATCGATAAAATTAGCCCCCTGATGTGAAATGATGGCTAAGACATGAGTGTTCTTCATGAAACTGATGTTAAATGTTTTTGTTTAACATTAGCCAATTTCTCTAACCGATGTTATTTGACTTAAAATATATTGATTTTTTTTCAGAGCAGATGTCAAATGACTATTTCACATCGGTTTTTTTAGTTTTTTTCATTTAATATTATTTTATATGATGTATTTTATATATTTTTTACATCGCTTTACATGTACCATTGTGATGTTAATATTCTGTAAATTGCATGTCATCCTGGTACTATTTACAGGTAACCAAAACAATGCAACATCCCAACAAAAAACATCCAAACATAAATATAAAGGTACTCATCCAAATTACAAGTCTAATACCAAAATATTACTCATACCATACAATACATGCATTTCAAATAAAATACAAGGATTCCATTAGCCAACTCATACTATTCTAATTTTTAAGTACTAAAAGCAAAAGCAACTTGCTCTGTGGTGCTATACCAGAACTCACACCCTCCTTCCTTTGCTATCACTAGGGATTGGAATAACATCCTCTCAAAAAAGGCAAATAAAAAGTCAATTATCAACTCCTTACACGGCTAAAGTCTACTCATTTCCATGTTCATAAGCTAATCAGGAAATAATAATTTCCAATGCGACCAATTTTCATTCCTGAACGAGCAAGTGCACGAAGTGCAGACTAAGCACCAGGACCAGGAAACTTTGTCTTGTTTCTACCTGTTGCGTGAAGCTTGATGTGACGAGCAGTGATTCAAATTTCTGTGGGAAATTTACCAGCTAGATTATATGAGAAAACATGGCAAAGTCACTATCATCTATTTCATGCAATAAGAGGACTTTCAAGTTTTATCCAGTGCTGACTGGGGAAGGCCTTGTGCGCAAGCCAAACTAGAAGAGGAATTATTGCTCCTGCTAAAAAGAACCAGTTAATATCAGAGTAATAGCCAAGATTCCCGAAAATTCTTTGAGGTCCAATAAGTCCCTAAAGAATATCAAATGTGTTCAAAGATGCAAAACTAATCTCACATGAACACTGAGAATATACACACTTGGTCAGCCATGAAGCATTTATACCTAAATAATGATACCTTTAAAAGTAAATCACAACAAATGTATACCAAGTATCTTAATAAATGTATAAATAAATTTCAGAGCTGAATAAGTAAAAATTACATAAATTTAATGGTAGGTTTCGTGGTAATAGGCCCATGATGATTAGCTTCCAAAGTAATCTGTGTTCACGAAAATAGATTAGAAATCTTATGCTTCAATATTATATTATCATGCTACACAGATCAAGTCATTTAAAGAACTCAAATCTGGAATGGATCTTGAAATGCGTGATTCTAGACCCTTCTTTATACATTGCTTGACATATGTCAAAAAGTGTACAGATTTCAATACACATTAAAATATGCTAAAACAAATCTGCGACCTTGAGTTCAGATCACAATATACTTATAATAAAGTGATCTGTTACATTTAAATTCAAGATGAAAAACATTTTATGAAAAGAGGCCAGGTTTGTCACTTGTGAGTAAATTAATCAAGAGATAGTAAAGCACAAAAAATTTGCTAATATCGCCAAAACATAGATGCTGATATTTAAAGTGCATGAACAAGTGTTTGATATCTTTCAACAGAGATGATAATTTTACACACAAAAGACGTGATTCATTAGACTTTTATTTACAATAACCAATATGTTAAATGTATTACACGATCATGCACATGGTTTTCCGCTTGTATTGTAAAACCCTCTTGGAGGAAACATTATAGAGGCACTATCAATTATTCAGGTAGGTACCCTAAAGGGCTAGAAGGACCTCACCAGATTTTAACAGTCATCATATAAACCATCAACCTACATATACAGACAAATCAAGAAATCAATAGAGCTATGTACCTCAAATTGAGGAATTAGGTTATGATATTGGGCAATCATCTTTAAGAGCATAAGCCATGATAAATAAATGTATGGTATATGCCCGGATTTGCTCCACTAGAGCATTTATTACTCGGCCAAGTGTAAGCAAACTTTTATTTATTTCTCGAGCTTCCCTTGCTCGTCCCTGCAAAGAAAATCCATTATTTTGTGATTAATCTGATCATTTAGCTAACCACTAGGAAAGAGTTTAATATATATACATCCCAAATTAATTGTTCACTAGATTGTTACAATTTTTTAAGCTTGTTTACCTCTCTTGCACCTGAACGTGAAATATTATCAAACCTAGCAAGGTCAACAAGATTGAGCTTCCCGCATTTAATCATTTATTCCCCTTCTGTAGTACACTCTTTGATGTGAATTCTAGTAGAAAATATTGAGTGAGATCAGCTACTTTGTTTGTTTGTCCACCATTTAGTAGATCATTTCTCTAAAATTTTGTAAATTTCGTTTACAGTGCGTACTATCTCCTCTTCCAACCCGCGGACCAAAACACCTCCCTTCCCATCCTCCATTAGTGCTATGGGCTTTTTAGATTTGTCCTCAATAAATTTTGAACATTCCTCAGGAGCGAATAAATCAGTTATCTCCTCGTTGTACAGCTCAAGATGAGTAACTTTCATGCTATATTCAGCACTTTGAGCTTCTAATATATTAAAAAAATTCCTAACTGCTGTGGGAATAACACCTGCATCACTAGGAAACTCCCCATTCTAACATAAAATATATGAACTGTTAGATACAGAGAAACTAATATAGCATTAAAAAGATATTGTTGTTACTACAAACATTAACCTTTCAATGTATAAGTTTTCCCGGTTCCCGGTTCCAGTCTGCCCATGAGCGAAAATAGTGCAATTATAAGTCTCGAGAACTTCTAAATAATATGAGATACAGCTTGTTCATACAGATCCTTTTACTGCGATGCTGGGCCAAAAACCTAAATATTTTATCCCATGTTAACTCAAATGGATACATCATCCTTAATAAAATAGCCAAATCAGTATAGAATAAACTCGTATTTGACATATATTACGGACCTTATCAAACATGAAGGTTCTATCAATCTGCTTATTAGCAATGGTCTCAACGGCATAAACTTCTCTCTTATTCTCTATACATGAAATCACAACCAGTGTATGTGCTCTAATTTCATCTTCACTCAAAGGCCTTAAAACAACACATCATCAATCATTCAGATAAATACATACTTAAGCAAGCACAATTACGCAACTAACAGATATAACCTAGAAATGTACCTTCATCTAAAAATGACTTGAACATTAACACATTTTTCTTTATTATCGTGTTGTTTATAAGTCACATTTCCTCCATCCGATCGTATATCTCTCATCGACTTGTCAGTCGACCTCAGAGTATGCGATGGCGATATCGGAACCATACTTCTTTCCCCCTTCTGTGTGAATTAGACTCCATTTGTTCTACCTCGAATTATCAAATTACAATCACCTCTACATAAAATTAAAACCTAGGTCAACTCAGTTCAATTAAATTCAAATATCAATTGAACACAAATTCAACATTCAATAAAAATTATACAAATCAAATTAACATAAAAAAAATAAATAAAAATGAAATGTGTGGTGTGGTACACCACTAAAAACTTGAGAAGATTGATAAAAAATCTTGTCTCCAACTATGTCCCATCGAAACATCAGCTTTAAAACTTTCCCGTTCCTAAAAATATAAACAATTCCTTAGTATAATAAATTATATCTATAATAAACTAAAAAATAGAGCATTCATATACAATTAATAAACATAAGTAACAAAAACTCCTTACCTTTCATCAAAATATCCTCAATTGCTTTCACCAAGGCCCGAATTAGGGTTTGTGGTTTGAATTTGTGAAACTGTGAGTACTAAACTGTTAGAATAGGGTAAATTAGTGTTTAAGTTGTGTTGATAGGGAGATGGGAGAGGGAGAGTGAGACGCTGAAAGAGACGAAAGAAAAAAGAGAAAGAGAGAGAGAGAGAATACAGAGAAAAAGCTCGATTTGGAGCTTAATTAGGTCCCTAGGTCTAAATTAGGGGGTTTATGGGAGGGAGGGTGAAAAAGGAGAGAAAGAGATGAGAGATGAGGGAGATGAAGTCGATGCTTGAAAGGAATAGTCATGGTGTTTAAGATGGAGTCGATGTTTGTGAGAGAAAGCTATAATGGTGATTTGAGATAAGAGAGAGAGAGAGAATCGGGTGTGAGTAAAGGGGGCAAAGGAGGAGATATTCTAAAGAAAATGGGGAAATGAAAAATGAGTTGAACGGGGAAATTTTTTAGTTAAGGTGGGAAAATTGTATACTGAAACAGGGGAAAAATGATAATTTAAATTTTATTTTTTTTAGAACTGGATATAGACAACGACTTGTAAAAACAACCAATGTCAAAGTTAAAAACGTTTATTTGGCATTTCTAATATTTGAACATAGACAACGGTTACTGTACGAAACCGATGTCAAATTTCTTATAAACATCCCTTAATTACAAACTGATGTTAAAAACGCTTTTAACATCGGGTGCATTACGTGCCGATGTCTAAATACTGATATTGTATGCACTATTTCTAGTAGTGATTGTTTGAAAAGTTTTGAGAGAGTTTATAATTAAATTTTTTTAATATTTTCCAGATTTCATGCATAGCAATAGAGGGACTCTGAACGTTTTTGGTATTCAATGTTATGAGTGTTTGTGTAATAATTTAGGAGTTATACTTCAAAAATGTTTTAAACAAGTTTGATAGATAAGACCCTTAAATTATACAAATTTCTTCATTAGGTCTTATATGTTACACGAGAAACGGGTCACTTATTGTCTTAGTCACTTTCACAAGATAATCTTCAAAGAAAGGTATGGATGTTGACTTCAAAGTATAACTGCGACTTTGTTTGATTAAGTGGACAGTAATGTACATTTTTTGTTAACTTATGAGTTATTAGTATGCCACTGTATGTGATTGTCTATCTATAAGATCTTTAGTAATATTATGTTTTTTTGATTATTTCATTAGTCTTTATATTAATAAAAAATGTAGCTAGCCCAGGTGCTTAAAATTATCATAAAAAAATTGGTATAAATGAAAGGATTGGATCCCTGTTAGTTCTTTTTGACAGAGGTTCGAGCCGGTTTAGTCAAAATTTGCTCTTGATAAGATTATTGTTGTTGCTGATTTGCAGAAATCTATACAAGTTATTACATTTATTGTTGTTGGTGTTGTGCTTGATGAGTACTGCATTAAGCCCCTAGGTGATTTTGTTGGTTTGCTTTCTTTAGCTGAAAATTTAGCAGGAGTTTGAAGGTTCAATGATTTTGACCCATTATCATGCCATTTATGAGCCAGGTTATATATCTCTTAAAAGCATTTTTTTTATATAAGATTCATTATATTAACATTAAATATGAGGGATGTTTGATGAACTTGAGATATGCAGCTGATCACCCCAGTTTTGTGATGTCTTACTTCTTCACTAAACAACTGATTTTTCAGGTAGATTTCTTAGGAAAAGTATGAGAAGAAGGCCTTTGTTGACCCAAACACCTCCACAAGAAGTTGGCTGCACTTTATCTTGAAAAGTTTGGTGCCAAGCTCACTAAGCTCAGCAAGCACCATGTTGATTACATCAGTGTTTGAGTTGAGGGTCAATACAAGCGTGCTCACTACATGTACTGAGTAACGAAATGTTTTTAGGACTGTTTTAATGGGTAGAATGTTTGATCCAATATTATGTCTAATTTTGGGATTATTAGTAGCAATTTTTTTGGTGGTGTTGGGACTTTTAATTGAAAGAAAAAATAGGTTTGTCTTCAACACCATGTCAGTTTCAATAAATTAAAATGAATGGTTGGGAACGGGGCATAAACCCATTATTTTGTAAGACCAAAATTTTGTAACACCCTTTATAATATTTTTTTGGTGTATAGGATAGTATGAAATTGACAGCAAATTAATTTTTATAACGTTAAATTTAATTTAATTATTTCAAAAGCTAGGCATGAGAAATCAATATTACTAAAACATAGATATTTGTAAATTTTCCAAGTCACTTTAACTCAAACTAAAATTCATCATATTATTTTAGAAATACCATAAATATATATAGATACGTTCAGAAAAAATTTATCATATTTAGTTATTCCTCACACCAGTTTTAGATATTTAATGTATAATTTCTAATTTATTAATACATATTATAAAATATAATTAATTAATATCTTCTGTTCAGTTTATGGTTCCGTTGATGGTTGCATAATATTAGTGTGTAATATTTAGATACATAAGTAGAGATTTACTTTTTAGTAATTTTAATAATATACATTAATTAGAAGGAATTGGTGCATAAATAATTTATAAATTGATGGTCGTTAAATAATTTATTATCTTTTTCTCAGTCGTGACTTCTATAGTACTTTGGACATAAATAATTAAAAACGAAGGTGCTGCCATCAATAAGAAGCATCATCTTTACGCTTTCAAATATAACACTTCTTTATCTTATTTTATAGGCGAAGACATCTCCAATATAAATTTTATTTTTTATATATTTATAAATTCAAAAATTAAATTTTTGATACGATAAATGTACTTTGCCACAAAATTTTTTTAATAATTAATTATTATATATTTAAAAAAATTCATTAAAAATTTAATTAAAATTTGATAATTAAAATTTTAATTAAAATTTGATAATAAATTAAATTTAAGGAGTTTCAGGTAAATTAATGTGATATTTAATTATGCACCTATTATTTACTTATATTATTTAAATCAAATACCAAAACTCACATAATTATATTAAATAACTATATGGTACAAAATATAATAACCATTGAATCTATATTATGGGAGATGAATATTTGAAGGGGGGTGAGAAGAAAGGGAGTAGAATGTTATATTAATAAGTTTTTTTACAAGCAAAAGAGAATTCATATTACTAGAAAGTTCACCTACACACCAATAAGGGAGAATGTTCTATTTATAAGTTATACTAGCTTGAAATTCGATATGAATTTTTTTAATATAATATAGTTTTTTAATTATAAATTGAATTGTATATTTTAAGATGAAAAATTTGTTGTTCAAAATTTTTTATATGATAAGATTAAATTTATATATACTAACTTAAAACCCGTATGATGCATGGGTTTTTTTATTATTATCAATCTTTTTAAATATAAATTCAATTGCAGTTTTAAAGATTTGAAATTTGTTTGTTTAAATTTTTTTATTATATGATTATATAATAATTATACATATACACTATATTTGCAAAAAGATCTAACGGTCTATATGAAATTGATAGTATATTGATTTAACTGTAAAAATTTGGATAAAATCCTCTTATGTAGATTATATAATATTAGCTTATAACCCGCGCGATGCAAGATTTTTTAAAATTTACTTTTTTTTTAGAAAAATAATTTTTAATTTTATAATTTTTTATTGTATAGATATTCTTTTTCTTATTTGTTGCAATATTATTGATAGTTTTGTGGTAATATAGTCGCAACAAATATGAAGATATTACAAAATATGATATATGTAATCAAATTAAAGTTCAAACAAATAAAAAAATTAACTATTTTCATTTGATTTTTATTTTTGCTCTCTCTAGAGGTTTATTAATCAAATTTTGATGATAAGATCTATCTTATGCATATTATATAATACTGATATAATGCACATACATTTGCAAAAAGATATAATGGTCCATATTAAATTGGCCATAATTAACTCGGATAAGATACCCCTTATGCAAAATAATTACGAATTTTAAATTTTTATTCTACTCAGGATACCTACTTCTTTTTTTATTTAAATGATTCAAAAGATTAAAAATTCTATTCAATTTAGAATACCTACTTATCATTGTTTATAGAATATTCATTTATTTTATATTCAACATTTATGATCAATTTGGTCGAATATCTAACAATACATATTAAATTGGGTAGTTCAAACCAATAGGTCCATCTTTGCTCTTACTTGTGTCCGCCATAATTTCTTTGCTCCTTTTCACTGGTCTGGGCATAAATTTGGGCATTCACCACACCCAAAGCTCTGGTACCAGATGTTATTGTTGGGTCGTTTAATCTAAACTTGGGAAGCTGGTTTATATATTTCTTAGTTGCTGTTTTAATTAAACTGTCGTGCAAAGTTTGTTTGGATCGTGTTGACGTGGTCTAAAGAACTGGCAAGGGCGTTGCTGAATAAACGTCAGTCTTTGAGATGATGTAGGACTTCAGTTGTTTAGTTGCTATTTTGTAGGACATTTACTTGCATTGTTTTAGTTTAAGTATTATAGTTCATTATCAATAAAAGTTCAAGTTGTTCAACGCTATCTTTATCAAAATACACATACAGACACTTAAGTTGCATATCTTTGTGCCAATAATTTGGTATCAGAGATTTGGTCGTCCAGTTGATGCCCAAGTACATGCCAAAGAAATAAATGATGGAGTCGGGGAAGATTAAAGAAGGAACGATCAGCTTGAGTTATCCCATGTTGTCACGAGCAAACTACACAGCATGGGCTATGAAAATGAAGGTATATATGCAGGCCCATGGAGTTTGGGAAGCGATATCACCTAAAGATCCCAAAACGACGGTGGTTGAAGACAAGGTAGATAAAATTGCTCTCGCAGCAATATACGAGGGCATACCAGAAGATGTCCTCTTATCCATTGCAGATAAGGAAACCGCCAAGGAAGCCTGGGATGCAATTAAAGTGACGTGCCAAGGTGCCGAGCACGTCAAAACTGCGAAAGTACAGACTCTTAAGACGGAGTTCGAGTCTATGATGATGAAGGACACAGAGTCCGTAGATGATTTCAGTATGAAACTGACAGGATTCGTCACAAACATTCGGGCATTAGGAGAGGAAGTAGTTGAAAGCTACGTGGTCAAAAAACTATTACGTGTAGTGCCGTCAAAATTTTTACAAATTACCTCTACTATAGAACAATTTGGCAGTCTGGACTTCAGGACAGTAGAAGAAATTGTGGGCTCTCTTAAGGCCCATGAAGAACGCCTCAAAGGGCAAGTGGAAACTAGTGGAAATAAGCTATTACTCACCAGAGAGGAATGGATTGAATGAGAAAAAGATGAGAATAAGCTGCTGCTCACAAGGGAGGAATGGGCCAAGCGTACATACAAAGGCAACGGTGAGAGCTTGCAGAGAACTCGTTGGAAAGATTACAACCGTGGCGCACGAGATAAAAGCAAGGTCCGCTGCTTCAATTATAGTGCCTACGGGCATTATGCCGCTGAGTGCAAGAAACCGAAGCGAGACAGAGAAGTAAAGGAAAAGGCACATATGGCACAAATATCCGATGAAGAGCCTGCACTATTATTGGTTGAGAGTAAAGAAACCGAGAAAGTAAGTATGTTAATCAACGAGGAACGTGTGAGGCCAAATTTGAATCAAGACGATAAGGGGAAACATGTGGAATCTAAACTATGGTATTTAGACAATGGTGCGAGTAATCACATGACCAGGGAGTACTCAAAATTTGACAAACTAGATGAAAGCATTATGGGTCAAGTAAAATTTGGTGACGGTTCAGTTATGCAAATCAAGGGTAAGGGTTCAATCACGTTAAGATGCAAAAATGGAGAAGACAGGCAATTAAAAGAGGTATACTACATCCCTTCTTTACGTAGTAATATAATTAGCCTCGGGCAACTTGCTGAAGAGGGGTACAATGTAATGATCAGAGGTGAGTTCTTGTGGGTTCGAGATATACAAGGTAACCTGCTTATGAAAGTTAAACGAGACATGAATAGACTCTATAAAATCATAATTTACAGTGGTGATGCAAAATGTCTGATAGCACGATGCGAAAATGAAAACTGGCTGTGGCATTCACGCCTTGGCCATGTCAATTTTAAGGCCATGAAGCTCATGTCCTCAACCAACATGGTACACGGGATGCCTGCTATCAATCAACCAGATGAAATTTGTAATGGCTGCCTTATGTCGAATTGGTGCATGGAGATCTCTGTGGTCCAATTACACCTTGCACTCCTGGAGGTAATAAATATATTTTTGTCTTAATTGATGGTTACAGTCGAGCTATGTGGACTTACCTTCTGAAAAATAAAAGTGAAACTCTTAATGCCTTCAAAAGATTTCGCATGTTGGTTGAAAATAGCCCAGGAAAGAGGATACGTACTTTCAGATCGGATAATGGTGGAGAATTTACCACAAGGGACTTTACCCAGTATTATGAGGAGGCTGGGATTAATCGCCACTTATCTGCCCCATATTCTCCGCAGCAAAACGGAGTACTTTAACGGCGTAACAGAACCTTGATTGAGATGTCGCGAAGCTTACTCAAGGAAAAGAATATGCCAAACTACTTCTGGGGGAGGCAGTTAGACACTCAACTTATTTACTGAATAGACTTCTTACACGTGCAATTACGGGCATTACCCCTTATGTAGCTTGGTCAGAGAAAAAGCCTCACGTTGATCATATCCGGGTGTTCGGTTGTTTTGCCCACATGAAGGAACCACATGTAAATCTAAAAAAACTCGACAACAGGAGCAGAGTTGTAATTCACCTAGGCAAGGAACCGGGCACAAAGGCGTACAGACTTTTTCATCCTGTCACAAAGAAAATTTATGTGAGTCGTGATGTCATCTTCGAAGAAATGAAAACATAGGACTGGTGCAAAGAAAATGATGTAAATACAATACAATCTGGAAATTTCTGTGTAGTTACAAATTATCGAGAGAGAAATGCCAACAACAATTTTGAAGAAGGGACACCAAGTTTCCAAGAAGCAAACGTGGCTGATGAAAGTACAAACAGTGACCAGATGTTGAGTTCGAGTACGTCACCTCAAAATTCAAAAACAGAAGAAAGTGGAGACATAATTAATCATAGTGAGCCAAACCTCAGTGTAACAAATTCCAGTTCCGAGGACGAGCAACCTATGAAATTCAAAACTCTCAGTGAAATATATGATTCTACTGAACCTGTCGAGCTGGAAGATGATGAACTGTATCTCATGGGAATAGATGAGCCAACTAATTATTTTCAAGCAGCAAAATGAGATGATTGGAAGAAGGCAATGTAAATTGAAATGGATGCTGCTGAAAGAAATGGCACCTGGGAACTAATTGAATTGCCAAAGGGACGTAAAGCTATTGATCTCAAGTGGATTTATAAATTGAAATGAGATGCTGCTGGAAACATCATAAAATACGAGGCTAGAATTGTAGCCAAAGGATATGTACAAAAGAAAGGGGTGGATTTCGATGAGGTATTCGCCCCTGTTACTCGCATTGAAATGATCAGGCTACTATTAGCACTTGCAGAAAAAGAAAATTGGGAGGTACACCACCTCGATGTAAAGACTGCATTCTTGAATGGGGAAATCAACGAGGAAGTGTTCGTTAAGCAGCCTGAGGGGTATGTTAAACGTGGAAGAGAGCACCTTGTTTATAAGCTCTTGAAGGCTCTATACGGACTACGACAAGCCCCAAGAGCCTTGTACTCAAAATTAAACAAGTGTCTGGAAGGATTAGGTTTTGTCAGATGTGCCTATGAACAGGTTGTGTATACAAGGCACGTGGGAAAAGAAGTGTTAATCGTAGGCGTTTATGTCGATGATTTGCTGGTAACCGGATCAAGTACTGTCCAAATTAAAGAATTCAAGGAACAGATGGCTAAAAGCTTTGATATGAGCGATCTGGGAAAACTCACGTATTACCTGGGCATCGAAGTGGAGCAAGGTAATGGGTACATTCAACTGAAGCAAACTGGATACGTAAAGAAGATTCTTAATAAGGTAGGAATGCTGGACTGTAACTCAACTAAAGTGCCAATGCATCCCAAGGAGATTCTAAACAAAGATGAAGAAGGCATGCCAGTCGACTCTACTAATTTTAAAATCATGATAGGAGGGCAGAGATATCTAGTTCACACACGTCCTGATCTAACCTATTCAATAGGAATTGTTAACAGATTTATGGAGAGGCCCACACTGATGCATCAAAACGCAGTGAAACGTATCTTACGTTATGTCAAGGGAACGATGGATTTGGGTTTAGTCTACACAAAAGATGAGAAAAACAATGTGGTGATTGGGTACTCTAATAGTGACCTTGCAGGAAATATGGAGGACAGGAAAAGTACGGGGGCCATGGTTTTCTACCTCAAAAAATGTATGATACCATGGAATTCACAGAAACAAAGGTGCGTTGCCCTTTCCTCGTGCGAAGCAGAATTCATGGCGGCAACAGCAGCCTCCTGTCAAGCAGTGTGGTTAAGGAAGCTGTTGTCTCAGATCACAGGATTATACATACAACCTATGACAATGTTTATAGATAATAAGTCAGCCATCGACTTAGCAAAAAACCCTGTTTTTCATGGTATAAGTAAGCATATCGACATCCGGTTTCATTTCATAAGAGAATGCATTGAAAATGGGGACATAATCGTGAAGCACATATGCTCAGGCACTAAATGCTGTCAGATTTGAACGAATGAGAGACTTACTTGGAGTAAGAAGGTGTGTTAAGACAAGTTTAGATTAAGGGGGAGTGTATTGGGTCATTTAATCTAAACTTGGGAAGCTGGTTTATTTATTTCTTAGTTGATGTCTTAATTAAACTGTCTTGCAAAGTTTGTTTGGATCGTATTGATGTGGTCTAAAGAACTGGCCAGGGCGTTGCTGAATAAACGTTAGTCTTTGAGATGATGTAGGAATTCAGTTGTTTAGTTGCTATTTTGTAGGACATTTACTTGCATTGTTTTAGTTTAAGTATTGTAGTTCATTATCAATAAAAGTTAAAGCTCTTCAACGCTATATTTATCAAAATACACATACAGACACTTAAGTTGCATATCTTTGTGCCAATAGTTATATATATTGCTATGTAAAGAGGTGTAGTTCGTGTAAGATTATGAAACTGGGAGAAATAATATGAAACTGGGAGAAAAAACTGATTGCATTAATTAACTTGGTTACAAGGAAACAACTTAAGTACTACATGCCATACTAACTGATGTAGTTGATACTGATCCTAATGTATCATAACTTAGTCAGCAAAACAAATACTTACACCAAATATTAATTCGAATAAACACCTAAATAAAACACTTATATTTAGATTATTCTAACAGCGTAAAGGCGATTGAAGCCGCTGACGCCTTGTTGCTTCTGCAGAAAGCTGCAGAAAGCTGTCATCCAGGAGAGGCCACCAGATAAGGGGATTAGTAGAAAAAGTATAAAATTAAAATTATGTATGCCCAACCAATGCCCAGTGAGTGGCCAGGAGAAGGAGAAGGACAAGCCGCTGATAGTTTATCAGAGAAGTAGAAGGCTGCCGCCTAGTAGATTGAGGAATCCCAATCATTAAATTGATTGTTAAATATTTAATGTGCATAAGGGATTTCGTATTTTTACAAGTGAAGATATTTACATAATAATTGATAATGGGTTCTATTTAATTATATTATTGTGGGGATGTGTATATGTATATAATAGAGGATTATTAAGACTTTAATGGGCTCCTATGTACTCTAATTTTATGTACATGACCAATTGTATTATTGGTTAGACTTTAATTCACATCTAGTTTTAATTCACATTTAGTTAACTTTATCATTTTACAAGAAAATATTATTTAATTTCTACCATATCTTCTACACTGGATGATTTGTGTTTTGATTGATAAAATTTATTAATAAAATCATATGCACTAAATTATAGGAAATAATACGAGAAAAGATTGAAAACTAAAATGACCTTTGACGATCAAGATGAACATTAATTTTGGTGTGGGAATTCTTTTTTTTTAGTCCAATCTACCAATTGTAAAGATTTCAAATAAATTTAATGTACAATATTTTTGTTCTTATCCAGATTAGTTTAATTTTGAAAATCCTAATCAATTAAGTTGGTATTTATTTTACCTACTTTTATAAAACATCAGTTGTACTTTAGAATATTTTTTATCTAAAAATTAAATATGGGTAATTAATTGGGAAAAAATTCATGATGCTTCAGAAAGTATACCACACATAGGCTCATTGTTTTTTACCTACTTGTTTTTTTGAATTGTTTATATTCTACAGTATGTTTGAGTTTTTATCTTTCATTCATCAAATGAAATATTGGAAAATAATTTTAAAAAAATTGTTAGTGCCAACCAAAAATGATATTACCTTTAAAGTAACACGATAAGAAAGAAACTGAGCTTTTATCGACCCCCAAATCGATCATTATAAGGCCAAACTTGATCGTTTTTATCGATTAACAACCGACACAAGAACAGTCGAATTATCCCTCGTCAGTGTTTACGTTTTTGGTCAAATTTTACATTATTTGACTATGACTACCGGCATGTTGGCATGACACATGTCGGGGCTCATCCGATATGTCTTGGGTCACCACCTGACATGTCAGTGCCACACATGGCCTTATACATTAGTAAAAAAGGAAAACTTCGACTCTCTATTACGACCTCCGTTTTGTCCTTTTTTATTATTATGACAAAATTAGCGGTTGGTATAACAAATGACGCGTTAAAAAAGCACAACTCTGACCATTTATTATGACTATTTTTTTCATCATTTTTATTTTGTTATGACCAATTCTCGGTCGATGAATCAGTTGGTATATTATACGACCGAATTGGTCGTTATACTCTCAGAAATTTTTTTTGCGTTAAGCCTAATACCGACCAATTAGTAACGACTAAATAATGATACGGGCATTTTTCTTATGAATATAGTCGGTATTTTTTAAAACAGGTCAGTATTTGTTGCCTAGAAATTTTTATATTTAGTCATTACTTGTTCTTTTCGGTCGGTATTTATGTGGGTTTTGTTAGGTATGAAATACAACACATAGGGGGGTTAAGGTATTTTATTTAATTTGAATTATCTTTTTGCTTTAGGAACAAAATAGTTGTATGAATTTGTAGAGATAAAATACTAAATGCTAACACACAAGCGGATTATCAAAAACTCACTTGATTTATATTAAATCAAATTTTTCTTGCTACAAATCTATGTTTTTAAAAATAAGAACCCGGCTTCTTCTCTCGAGAGAATTCAAGATTTCCTAGATCTGTTTGTTACTTCTATATAAAAGACCTGTGACATGCTTTATAGATCAACATGCACAGTTTAAATGACCTACACTAAAATAGATTAACACATTTTCTAAAGCTACTTTGTCTATTTTCATTTCTATTATTAGCGTATCTGTGCAGAATCTCCCAGGTCTGTGACCCTCCTTAGTCAAGCTCATCTTGGCCATCGATCTCGTATTCTTCAGGCTGCATTTGTAGGTTTTCCAATTTAGTGATAGAATTGTTTGTTGACCGGTAATCTTGGATCTTCAAATTGTCTGTATTTTGAATTATGGGGTTGTTTGTCGAGATCTCTTTTGTTGTGTAGAGATATCACATATCAATACGTAAAATGACTTTTCGATATCTCAAGTTCTCTACATGGGTTTTGACTTGTCGAGGTCTCCAGTTCTCTACAAGTAGAATGACTTGTCGATATGTCAAGTTCTCTACATAAGATTTTTGACTTTCCGATATCTCCAGTTCTCTACATAAGCTTTTTGACTTATCGATATCTCTAGTTCTCTACATGAGGATTTGACTTATCGATATCTCTTGGGACTTCTCTGCAAGTCATTATAAACTTCTCGACGTACTGCTCGATATTCCTTGATCTATGACTTATCGATATCTTACTTGAAACATTTTTCCTAGAACAACATTGTTCAACTCCAAGCTTCTATACTTTCTCTGATGCATGATCAGGATTGATCTTCTTCTAGAGTTTATTCCTTAGCTTGATGGTTGTTCATAGAAAAATCGTCCAGTCTAATCTACTTAGCATTTTTATCGACTCAAAAAATACAGCACGAAATACAAATAGATTATCATATAATTTATCTTTAGGGTTGTCAAGATGACTTAGTCTTGTCAGGTACAGGCTTGTCTTGCACAACAATCTCCCCCAATTTGTGAGAAGATTACATGTCACAAATTAATGCCTGATAACAAGACTAATCCCAAGCTAAAATAAAAGAAAATAAGACTGACCAAATTACAAAGTACAACTTTTATACATTCTTGCAGTTACATAGAGAATTTAATTACATGATCATCTGAATTTATCATAGCCTGGTTGTTCTCTAATTAGATTCGTGAGTCTGACTAGGCATTCAAGTTCTTCAATAATCTAAGTTCCTCTTAGAACTTCTACCAGCTTGAGCCATTCACTTAAGGAGTAACTGTCAAGATGGTTGACAATGAAGATAAATAATAATTTTTCCTTGTGAATCCTTTCTCTATAGTCCAATCTACCAATTGTGAAAATTTCAAAATAAATTCCATTTATAATATTTTTTCTTGTCCAAATTAGTTTAATTTTTAAAATCATAATCAATTAAGTTTGTATCATGTATAATTTTTTAATTTCTTCTTGCACTTGACTAGGATTCCTCAATACAGTGTGTAGCCATCTTCGTTGTCTTGGTATACTACTATCAGCTGCTTTCTGTTGGTCAATCACTGAGCCCATTTCTCATGGTATCTCCCAGGATGTCAAGAGCAGCTCTTATACATTTTTAACTGGGTAACAAGGCTATTTAGATGATAATTTATCTGTGAGAAACTACTAGGGGGTATGGAGAGGGAATTAAAACTTCAAAATTATTTTGAAGCCCATTGGGGCACAAGACTACAATATTTGGCTTTATATTTAGGGTAATCAAAAGAATTCACAATACAAATTTATTAGTTCCATCTCCCCTATCTAATTTTAACAATACTAAGTTATTAATGTCAGCAGCCCATCTAGTTTTACAAACTATAAAAAAATGACAAAATGACCTTACTTATATGGTATCTTTTTATCAATGTAGTTAAACTAGTCTGAGAGGATTAATAATAAACCTTCAAGTATGTTTCACTTAGTCAATTCACCTTACCTTCAAGGTGTTATTATTTTTTATTGGCACTTACGATTTTCTTTATATTATTTTCAAATGTAAGGTGCTATTATTTTTTGTTGGAACTTACAATTTTTTGATATTTTTTTCAAATGTTTCGTTATATGAATGAAAGGTAAAAATAAAAACATATCGGATACAAAATAATTCATAAATACAAGTAGATAAAAAAAGAACGGATATTATGGGTAGTGTAGTTTCTCAAGTAATACTATGTACATGAAGTCATAAGTTTTTTTTCAATTAATTACACAAATTTCATTTGTAGATAAAAAATACATGTAAAAGTATAATTGATGTTTTATAAAAATATGTAAAATAAAAATCAACTTTATTAATTATGATTTTCAAAATTAACATCGATATTATAATAATAGTTTAAGAAATATTTAGAAAACTATATGTTTAAAATCAATCAAGTGACTGAATTTTTTAAAAATCTACATATACTATATTATGTTGGTGTATGTTTTACTATGGTAGTTGAAAATTTTTGGAAAAAAACCCACTAAATATGTTGTCAATAAAGTGAGAACGTATAACATGAATTAAAGGTAGTTTTTAATTTGTATAATAAGTCTTTTCTATTCTCCTAAGTACAATGTCTCCGCCATTTATAGGTTTTGAGTTGTTGCACCAAGAGGATAGCATGATAAAGATAAAGATCTGCTCATAAAACTACAAGATAGCCTACTAATTCTAACCGCTACAAGTGCCCAAACGGGCGTGTCGGATCGCCTAACTCGCTTTGGCTCTCCATTTTACTTGTGAAAAAATAGCGCAGTTTGGGCCGAGTTAGAATCGACACAACTCGTATTTATAGACGAAGCGTGCACGAGTTAAGGAATCTGGATTCGTAAACGGCACGGTTCGGCACGCAGCTCGTCACATGTTTTGACCCGGCTCAATTCGTTGAATCGCCTCGGCTCACCAACTCGGATAACTCCCCAAGTGGAAAACCAACTCGTAACGGCTCGTGCAGCTCGGCATGGCCCGCATGTAATTCCAAGGAAACATAATATAATATCAATTCAGAATCCACCCTAGTTACCATATTTTATTCATCTTTCCTTATTCTGTTCCCCAAAAATTATTAATAAAAATGTAAGGATAAGGAATTATATGATGTCTTTTCTGGTTACTATTGACCTGATATATCGTAATGAATATTTTTCTTTAATTTAGTAGCATAATTTAAACATCAACTTCAATCGAAATTAATTTTTTGTTTACAATATGAATGAAAGATAAAATATAAATTAATAAGATCATTAGTTTGAAATGAATAAAATTAGTTTGTACTAAAATTTCGCATCCAAAACTTTTTAACTAGTAATTTCTTCTAAAACAAACTAAATACTTTAGCCCATGAAATGGCGAAGGAAAAGAAAATTATTCATAAAAAAGTTTTTCAAATAATAATTGATGTTCTAATATATATATATTTGGTTAATCAACCAATTCTTAATCATTTGATGTTCCTTGCTCAGTCAACACACTACACATAAATATAATATTAATAATATTAAAATTGAAACATGAGATTTCAAAATTGCATGCCTTTGGTACAGATGGGATTGGATAAAAATTAAAAATAAATAGAGCCTAACTCGCCTCAGTTATCCTCGCTCAGGGACAGCCGGGTTGTGTCCCAAACGCGCCTGCCTGCCAACAATAATTCTACATATCTTGTAACTCATCTATATCTTTAAACTCGCGTGCTGTACACGAACTTACTTATCTTCATTCAGCCCGAACTCGGCATGGCTTTCCAAATTATACGTGCCCTTCACGAGCCCTGAGTTAGCAAAACCAGCCCGCTAGCAAACCGGCACGGCTCATCCGTCTCTCTTGTTTGGACACTTCTACTAGCCACCATGCCAACCTGTTCTTAAAGAGATGTGAGAAATCAAAGGCATGCACTTTTCGTCATACAATCTTTTTTTATGTTGATTTAAAGAACATATATTATTTATTATAAAGACACACATATATTATATTTGATATTTGAGTAAATGACATCTTTTTTCATAATAGGCTTTTAATATCATAATCTTCAAATATACCATGTTTTTAGTAATTATTTTATATTACTTTATTAAGATTTCACCTAAAAATTATTAATTATTATAATTTATTTGTATTATGCATATACAAAAATTGTGCCGTTGTACTTTTTTTTTAATTTTTTTTCTTATTCTTTTGTGAAAGAAAATTGAAAAATGGCTTTCGTCCAAGATTTGTATCTGTTTTCAGCTAACTTAATTATCAATTTAAATTGTTATTATTAGTTTAATTCCCTACTAGCATTTTTCAATTTTTTCGCCTAAACCTGCTTAGTCTGATAAGAGAGTCTAATCTCCTTTTTCTTTGAAAACAATCAATAAAAGGGGGTTAACTAATATTATTATAATGTGTGCACAAAATAACCAACGTAGGTTTTGTATCCTATTTACCTAATTTAGCGTAAATTGATAAAAAGCGTGTGCTTGATTGAACGGATTCTGCAAATGTTCCAAACAATTCCCATACTCCCTCATATTCTCCTCTCACATTAGCATTAAATAAAAATATAAGTATCAGACTATCAACCCATCTCTCATTTCATTCTAATTTATACCTAGCCCACCCAGTTTGCTCTCTATATTATAGGCACTCTGCATCATATACACACACCTTTTTCATCTTTCAACACCTTTAAACACAAGTGGTAACTCTAATAACACTATAAATAACTTACCTATAAATTTCTCTACAAAAAGAAAGTAATCAGGGCTTTCCAATACCTGATGCGTATACGTCAATCTTTCGATTCGTTGTAGGCATACTGATCTGCAAGAAACAAGTTGGAATTCATCATACCCATTTAAAAATCCAGAAAATATGAATGAACCCGAAATGGGTTTCAGAAAAATTTCTCCACAATATATATGCACACACACGGTCAACAGAACTGTAGAGGGAGTAAAATCGAGCACAAAAATGAGTAAAAAATTAGAGAGATATCTAGGAGGTAGGGAGAGAGTTAGGAAAGTTCGAGAGATGCACGAAAGAAGAAGAAAGACAAGTCCGGGGATTTTATTTGGGCCAGGGTAGTTTAGGAATTTTTCTAATTAAAACCTCACTTTTTCCATTTTGTAAGAGATAATTTTTCCTTTCAGAAATTAAAAATAACACTATGCCATAGATTAGATGCTGCAACCCTTAATCATGGGGTTGCAAAGAAAAATGTAATAGTTGCCTTCTAAACAGATGTTTATCACGACCCTTCTTTATTCATGTTGCGGTATAGTTGCAATAAGTTACCAAAATGACATTTATATAAATATGATTTTTTTTAATTTAACTAACTAATAATTATTTACATATAAATAAATTAATAATTGAAATAGGGTGAGTAAATGCTTCAGCTTCATAAGAAACATAATATAAGACAACTTGATATTCTAGTTGAATTAGTTGTTTCTTTTCAGCCTCATTGACATCCATTAATTCACTTACAATGGGCTCTTCCCAAATTTCAGTACCTGACTTTCTCTCATTTTCTCTATTTTCTTGCATCAAGGGCTTCCCTTGGCTCACCACCCTTACACCCTCACCTTCACGTAGTAAGGTGGAACTCCCCTCACTCACTTTTGCCAGACTAGAAGAAATAGCCTGCATAATTTCTCTATGTTCCTCTCCTTTTGCATGAGAGCAACTCAGCTTTTCACTTTGTTCACTCCCTTCCCTCAATCCTGGGACTTTTCCTTTATTTTCAGGAATTTTCCCTTAATTCTGGGATTTTTCCTTAATTTTCAAGAATTCTTCCCTTAATTCTGGGATTTTTCCTTAATTTTCAGGAATTTTCCCTTAATTCTGATATTTTTCCTCAATTTTATTGATTTATTCCTTATTTTATGAAAATATTCATATTTTCCAGAAAATATTTAAGGAATTTCCTTTAATTTCTGGATTTATTCCTTATTTTCTAAAAATATTCATATTTTCCAGAAAATATTTAAGGAATTTCCTTTAATTTCTGGATTTATTCCTTATTTTCTTAAAATATTCATTTTTCCAGAAAATGTTTAAGGAATTTCCTTTAATTTCTGGATTTATTCTTTATTTTCTGAAAATATTCATATTTTCCAGAAAATATTTAAGGAACTTCCTTTAATTTCTACAAATTTTCAAGATTTTCCATCTTTTTCTTCTTTTTCTTTCTTTTTCTTTCTTTTCTTTTCTTTTTTTTTTATATCTGGTTCGACTAGGAATCCTGTTCGACCAGGATCCTGGTCGAAATATCCTCGTGGTTGCCCAGGTCGAAGCTCTTTTGAGCAGGACCCATTCGAGCAGGAATCCTGGTCGAATTTCGGCCAGGATTTTCACCCATTTTTGTTTTTCTTTTGTTTTAAATCCTCCCCTTTTCGACCAGGAATTTTCGGTCATGATGCATTTTTTGACCGAATTATACCCCCTTCGTTAGCCCTAGTCGAAGCTCTTTCGACCTCAATCATTTCGACCAGAAATCATATAGATATTCTGGTCGAATTGGGTCATATTCTGGTCGAAATATCCCCCTTTTTAGCCTTGGTCTAAGGTATTTTCGATCTCATCTATTCGACCAGAATTCATATAAGAATCCAGATCGAATAGGATCAAGATTTTATATATTTTCATTTTAAATAAGTAATTTATTGGGCCCCTAAGTTTTCTGGGCTTCTTTTTTCAACTAGGCTTTTTGTTTGGGCCTTTTAACTTCAATCATTCGGGCCCTTATCTGGGCTTATTCTTCGGGCCTTGGTTCTGGGTTTCCTTGGGCCCAAGATATTTCTAGGCTTTTTGCTTTTTTTAGGCCCAAAAGATTTGGGTTTATGTATTTTCTGTCATTGGCCCTTACACTGGGCTTTTCATACCCTTAGGCCCAATAAAATTTGGGTTCAGCCTTCATTTTTAAGCCCAAATTCCAGATTTTTCTAGAATCTCTAGGGTTTCTTCTGGACTCTTCCAGATTTTACCAATTATTATTTTCTTTTTCTAGAATTAACTTAAATTCTTCCAAAATTTTCTAGAACTTTCCAGAATTCTCTATTTTTGGGCCTAAATGGGCTTTTTTAGGCCCAATTTGCCCTCCATATGCCTATATAAGAGTAGGGGTGTGACTCTCCACACTTCTCATTTAACTCCTCATTTCCTCTCAAACACTCTCTACTCTCCTCTCAACACTCCTCCTCCTCCAGTAATTTTCCGGCCACCGGCCTTTTTTCAAGTTTCGAAGGTTCCAAGGTTCCTCCATCAATGGCTGATAAGAACTCCGAGTGAGCAGCCAAGATAGCCTCGGCTTTGAAACGAGGTATGGATATCGAAATCCGCACTTCTTACATGTCTTTGTTAGATATGATTAATACTAGGGGGACGAATATCCCTCAACTGCACATCTTGACTCTTTCAATCATTGCAACACATGGCACAATATAGATTTTGATAAGTTAAACGCACGTTATAATGTTCGTCCCCCTCTTAGGCTAGTTCTAGTTGCCGGTGGCGATCGTATTTACCACTGGAAACCTGATACACTTTTTGTTTACACAGATGCCCTTGATGCTGGGCTTAGGTTTCCTTTTCATCCTGTCATTCCTCACCTCTTAGCAGATTTACAAATTAAACCCTGTCAGCTTCCTCCAAATTCCTGGAGGAACATTTTATGTTCCATGGTTTGTTGTCTTAGGGGAGGTTTTCCCTTATCAGTAGCTGTTTTTAGGAAGATTTTCCAATGTTATAACAGTTTTCGAGTCTTTGTGTTTGGGTCTACGTTAAACAAAGGCCCAAGTGCAAACATATTTTCAACAGTGCCTCCATTCCCGACAATAACCAACATTGGAGGAATAGTTTTATCTGGTTAAGGTGGGAGAATGGTTACTGGGGCACCCTCTTCAGATCTTCCTTCGGGAAGGTTAGTGATGGTAGCCTCAAATCCATTCACCTAACCCCCGAGGAAACTATCATTTATAATGAGCTTATTCGGGATGATGGTGCCACCACTAGCTGGACCCTTTTAGAGGTGTTTTCTCTTATTCACGTGGGGCTATCCTTTGGTTTTCAACAGGGTATTTTTCTTCCCTTCTCGTTTTTATTTTCTTCCATGCATTATTGTCACCACTTATTTTGTTTTTCTCTTGTTTTGCAGCTGCTAAGGAAATCAACGAGGATAATGTTCCCCTCGTTGAGGAGACTGCGAGGATGAAGAAAGCTCGCCTTACGGGACTGGATACTCGAGGGAAGGCTACGGAGCCTAGCTTCCTTCGAAAGCACAAGGAGCCCATGGTGGAGGTTCCAGCTGAGGGAGCTGAAGCCCACAGTGCCCCTATCACTGCTGCTCGTGCTCCTGTCTCTTCTGCTACGGGCGCCTTTCAGCCTCTTTGGGCATTCCGCCGAGGGGATACCGTGGTTAGATCCACAAAGCACGCCTGTGATTGGTCTTACCACGGTGTAACCCCCAAGGAGTTTACTGATATGGTAGCTACCCCCGACCTGGAGAGGATAAAACCCAAGGGAGCTCAGTCCCTGGCCTAGGTATGACCCTTCCTTGAAATTTTTCTTTGTTTTTACTTGTAGCATTTTCTTGCCTTTTTATATCTTCGTTTATTATTTTGTTTCAGTCTAACGCCTACATTCAAGGCGCTGTGAGGCAAGCTGAATCATGTAAGAGGGCTTCTTACAAAGCTGACAATGCCCTCAGGAATCAACATAAGAAGTACGCTGCTTTGGAGAGAAAGTTGAAGGGTAAGGAGGAGGAGCTCGGAGAGTCCAATGTTGAGCTGGTTGTGCTAAGGGCCAAGAAGGACAAGGCGATTGAAAACTACTTGGACTTGAAGGAGTTTACCCAGTCCATGAGGGTGAGGGATGATTTAGTGTACCCTGCATTTTTTAGGACTGGCTGGGACACGGCCCTTGGGACCGTGAAAGAGGCTTGCCATGATATTGACCCAGCAGACTACGTTTGGCCTGACGACGAGGCTTTGCTACAGAGGTTGGGCACCCGAGTGGTTGTCTCGGATCGTATCCCTCAGGACCCGCTTCTTCCTCCCCCGAGTCCTCTTCTAGGCCCACCGCAGATGATAGCTCTTCCTCTTCCAGGACTACTGAGACTTCCAGCGAGAGCGGGGAAGAGGATGATATGGATGTTGAGGTCACCTCCACTCCTTAGAGGTTTTTTATCCCTGCGTGGCTTATTTATTTTATCTTGTCTTTGAGACTTAGCTTATCAGACTTTGTATTATTTATTTGAACCTGTTTTATTTATCGAACTTTATGCTTTTATCTCATGCACTTAGATACTTGTCTTGCCACTGGAATTCAAACATATTTCAAAAACTTTCTGAATTTAACAAATTGTTGGGATTCATCCCTTACACAAGCCTTAATAAACCTCAAAATAAAACTAAAACATGTAAATCCTATGCAAGCAAAGCTTCAAGGTTCTTTTCAACCTACTTGTCATCTTGACAAGTGAGAATCGTGCTCAACCACTTCACACATTGTAAATCTTCAGGTTTTGTGCATGCCAAGTTCTCGGGACTTCAAAACCATCCATAGCCTCAAGCTTGTAGGTTCCTCTACCCTAAACACTTTTGACCTTGTATGGCCCTTCCCAATTTGGGGAAAGTTTCCCTTTCTGCCCTACACCAGATGCTTCCACCTTCCTCAAGACTAAGTCACCATGTTTGAAGAACCTTTCCTTAACCCTTAGGTTGTAGTAGAATGAAGCCTTTTTCTGATATTCCATTATCTTCGCATGTGCCTCAGCTCGTACTTCATCGATTAGATCCAGGGCTAACCTTTACCCTTCCTCATTTTCCTCAGCATTGAAAGCTTGAATCCTGAGAGATGAATGTGATATTTCTACAGGAACAACAGCTTCTGCCCCATATGCTAACATGAAGGGAGTTGCTCTAGTCCTATAGACCCATAGTATTGGAAGTATTTCATCCACCCAGTTACTCCTCGACTTCTCGATCCTCTTCTTTAGTCCATCCGAAATTATTCGATTCACCATTTCTGCTTGCCCATTGGCTTGTGTGCGAGCCACATAGGTGAATCGTAATTCAATTTCATTCTCCCCATAATACTTTTTGAATTCCTCATTGTTGAACTATGTTCCATTGTCAGTGACTAGGATGCAGGGAATTCAATACAGGCACATGATATTTTCCCACAGGAATTGTGCAACCTGCTTAGTTGTGATTTTGGCCAAAAGCTTGGCTTCAATCCACTTAGTAAAATAATCAATGTCTACAATCAGGAACTTCCTTTGTGCCGTGGCCATTGGGAAAGGCCCAAGTATATCCATTCCCCACATAGCAAAGGGGATGGGAGAATTGATTGAAGTCAACATCTCGGGGGGTTATCGAACAAGAAGTGCATGTTTCTGACAACGATCACACTTCTTCACATACTCCTTGGCATCGGCCATCATTTCCGGCCAATAGAAGCCTAAATGGGTTATCTTATGAGCCAGCGCTCTGCCCCCCAAGTGTTGCCCACAGATACCTTCATGTACTTCCTCAAGAGCCAAGCGTGCCTCATCGGACCTGAGACATCTTAAGTAAGGAACCACATAAGATCTTTTATATATGTTAGGTCACACAACACTGTTGAAGGGGGTTGAATACAGTGTAGAATACAATCAAATCGATTTAGAACATAAGTAACAGAAAATAGATGTATTCGATATAATAAACTCTGTTACAATGGAACTGTTCTCTCTCAGTGATGAACAAATATCACGAGAGCTTCTAGGTTACAATGTATGATTTTCTCGATGATCGTAACACATATAGTGTAAACCTATGTTTGTGTTTATATAGACACACAGTTACAAGATAACTTCTAATTGATATGGAATATAATTCTGTCTCCTAAAATATATCAATCAGATATCTTATATAATTCTTCTAGTCCTCTAACTCTTTTCATGTATATCATGTTCTATATTAGTCTCGATCTTCTTTCCTGTAAATCAGCTTCCTTCCTTAACTGTTAGTCCTCCAGTACTTAAGTTCTGATATCCATCTTCTGATAATCTAAGTCCTGATATCCTTAAGTCCTGACTTCCAGTAAGTCCTGATTCCAGTAAGAACTGATTTTTCCTGTTTGTTAAGATCTGAAAACTAAACATGAAATATATTATATATGACATCTCAAATATATCCAACAATCTCCCCCAACTTGTAAATTATGCAAGAGTGTACAAGTTAATAGATTTGATGATGTAAAAAACATTTAAGTTCAAATGCAATAAGAGTTTAATAAGACTATTAATTACAACTTACAAAACATCCAGCTTTACCAACATCACTGAATCAATCTGAATCCATAATGATTCTTAACAAATTCATCTATCAGATTATCTTCAGCTTTCCTCAGAAATTCAGCTAATTGTGCTTTGACCTGCATCGGTTCTTCTTCTTTACTATCACCAATTTGATAAATGGTTGTTCTGAGAGCTTGAATGGATGTTCTTTCAAGTCCATCACCAAATCTGATAACCTTAGGATGTGAAGATTTTTCATTATAACATAAGCATCTTCCTTTCATAATAACTTCCACTTTAGCAGAATTCTTCAGCATAGGAATTTTTCTTCCATAACCTTCAGTAATCATTGGACTGTACTGAGAAGTCTTTGTACCAGAGATTCTGAATAGATCTCTTATAGCCTTCAAAATGTATTCTGACCATCTTCTTGTAACATCAGATTTTACTTCCAGAACATAGTGAATATGTTGAAGCTCTCTGACAGACTTCTTTAGTACATCAGTATCAGCTAGTTTATAAGTCCTTCCATTATTGAGAAATAAGATCAATTTCTCTTTTAGATTCACTTTGTCATGAGCATCTATCACAATTTGAGCAGACAACACCTTGTCAAGGTGCGTTTGTTTGATTTGTTCATATAGTTTGTCTGTCAACATGAAAGGATCTCTTAGAGTAACCTCTACTCCTGTTCGAATCTTCTATTCGTCAGAACCTAATCCAGCTCTATCTCTAGGTTGATTGGCTCTCAACCCAAATGTAGCCAGTTGATTAATCATGAGATTGGATTTTGGTTTAACTGGAGTAGCTTTCTTCCATAATAGCTTCTTCTTATCAGCAATTTTCATTTTCTTCAAATTAACTTGAGCATTGTCAGTAGTTGATATTTTGATAGCTTGATCAGAATTTGATGTTTCTTCTGTACCTTCCTGTCCTTTATTCTGAACAACAACTTGTTCAGTGTCAGAGGTTGTTTTAGATTCTTCAATTATCTTTTTTCTTTTCAGAATTTGAACAGTTTCATCTTCAACAAGATTATCATCAGTTACTTGAACCATTTTGCACACTGGTATCATCAGATCTTGAGAATTTTCAAGTCCAGTGGCTTGGTTGGTTCATCAACTTTTCATTTCCCTTTGTCTTTGGGATCACTCTCAGTTTGTGATCTAGTCTTGAACTTTGAAGTTTCAGAATTTGACTTTTCCTTGATCACAATGCCTTTTTCCTTAGGCCTTGGAGGTTTCTTTGCATCAAAAGCTTTAGACTTAAGATTTGTCTTCTCAGCAGCAAATTTAGCTTCTTCCTCCTTAAGAGTTTCTAAATCCATTCCTGGATTGTGTTTCAGAAATAATCTTCTTGCTATCTCCTCATCAAGTGTCTGAATTTTAGGATCTTTGTAACAAACAGTAGTCTGCTTCCCCTTTAACTTCAGAGTTTGCAAAAACTTCTGAGAGTCTTCAGATTCTGACTGAATCAGAATATCATAACTTGAGATCAGACTTTGTTTATCAGCACTTGACTTCAGTCTTTGAGTATTCACAACATCAGAACTTGACTTGTTCTGAATAGAAGATTTTCCTTGAATTTTTCTTTGACCTTTGCTCTTTTCAGAGTTTCCTTGGTCATCACCTTTATCATCCTTTTTCTTCAGTTCATAAGTAGGTGAGCATTTGGACTTAACTACCTTCTCCCCCTTTTTGGCATCATCAGGAAGTAAGAGAGAAAGAAGAAGTTCAACTGAAGATTGGATTTCATCGAATTGATCTTTCTGAGAAGCTTGATTAGCCATGACCTCAGCAATTTGGGCCTATTGTTTCTCTTGAGTTTTCTCAATGGCTTCAACTTTTTTAGAAATAGGTCTGATATACCTGTTCTTGTCAAGCTTGAGCTGTAGATCGAGCTTGTCTGCTTGTTCTCTGAGTGTATCAACCTTTTCATGAGTAGAAGTATGTAGACTTTGAAAATGTTTTGTAGACAGAGCTGTGATCTTGAGTTGTGTCTTAAAATCAACATTTCTGAGCAACTCATCGGCTTTTGCAATATGCTCTGTCAGAACTTTAGAACATGGAATAAAATATGATTCATTCCACTTTTTGGTCCACTCAACACCTCTGTGAGTATCCTTCCAAGGAATAGGTGTTTCCTTTTTAACAAATTTCTTCACCAATTCTTCCTTGCCCAGAATAGGAACTGGATGCTCAACAGAAACACTGTCATCAGAACTTGAGGAAGACTCATGCTGTTCTGATAGCTCAACAGTGTGTAAAGCGACTGAAGATTCAAGAATAACATCATCTAAATTCTGAGGATCAGAATTTATCTCCAGAGCTGGTGTCTTTGATGTAGATGGAGTTTCCAGATAAAGAACTTCAGGTATATTAAAATTATGAATATCTATTTCAGAATTTTCAGTTTGTTCTTTAGCATCATCTGTAGCTTTAATAGGAGAGACAGGAGGGGTAACAACTGTATCATTAGCAGTGTCTTTGGCTTGAGTTGGAAGGGCTTCAATGATAACTAGTTCTTGTGAGATCAGGGATTTGTGATCCCCTTCCTCAGCTTCTTCAGTATCTTCTGATGGAGCCTTAGCCAAATACCTCCTAGCCTTCATTTTCTTCAATCTCCTTGCCAATGAAGGAGTTGCTTCAGCAGCAACAGAACTTACAGATTTCTTTCTTTTCAAAGTATCAGAACTTTGAGCTATTGTTTCTTTCTGAGAAGTAACATTCTCAGCTTCATTTATCACAGGTTCAGATGCATGAACACGTGCTTCAATTATTTCCTCAAATCATCAAAAATTGAATCAAAACATTCATCACAGGATAAAGTTAAAAATCGATGAAGTAAAGATTAACAAATTGCAATTAAAACATGCACAATCATATAATTTGAGAAACAAAGACCAAATCTTGTAATTAAAGAAAAATTCATTAAGATATCAGATGAGTATATTTAATGAAATTTATCAATTACATGCAAAAATTACAAGATAGTCCTATTCTAAAATTCTTAACATCAACAACCTTAGTCCTAGTCTAAGAAGCCTGACAAAGCTGACGATGAAGAGAAATGGATGGATGACAATTAATTCTTCTTCCTACTTTTAGCAAAGAGAACAACAAGGCGAATGATTTGCTCCTGTTGTTTAAGAATATAAAGATGAACTTCTCTTTGGAAAGACATCAGATCGTTTTTAATGTTGTCTAGAAGTTGAATCCAGATGTCGAATGGAATGTTGTTGATAGGAT
Organism: Apium graveolens; assembly: GCF_009905375.1. Lineage (NCBI taxonomy): Eukaryota > Viridiplantae > Streptophyta > Magnoliopsida > Apiales > Apiaceae > Apium > Apium graveolens. Next base: position 65,972 of record NW_027417219.1, on the reverse strand, counting down.
ATGAAGTCGGAATTCCATTTTTAAAAATAGTCACAGTGTCTGTGCCATAGCAGTAAAACTAACCAAAATGTTGCATTGTTTGAGAGAAATGAAAAGATGTGATTTTAGTGATGAATGATCAGTCATTTAAATAGGAAATGAAATACCAAGGGATGCGAGGACTATTTAACTATTTAGAGTAAAAATAATAATGCCTCGTCTCCTTAGACCGATGTGTAATAATAGCAATCAGTAAAAGGTTAAAGCATGAGTTAATGGGCACGGGAAATAATTAAAAATTACTGTGCACATGCAGTTTTTCAAGACATACACGTTTACCATTAACCCAAAATGATTATGACTATTTTTATCTTACCCAAATATATTCTGATTTAAATATGACTGTTTCAGATTTTACCACAAATAAGTCAAGTAAAGAATAATGCCACGTAAGCATCAAAGATTCCATCAGGATTTAATATCAGAACTTAACTTATATCAGATGTTAACAGTCATCAGAACATGGCTTCTGTACTCAAAAAGTGAATATCATTTTCTGTAATTCTTCATACAAATACTGACTTGTTTTCTTCAGAGTTTAATCATCAGAACTTCCATCAGAACTTGTCCTCAGAATTTATGCAAATGACACCTAACTGTTTGTCAACAACAACTTAATCACCACAGTAATTTTCATCATTCATATGGAGTGAAAGTGTTTATGCATTCAGCAAAATATCATATAAAGATTAAAGTCTGATAAACTTCTGTACATCTTAGAATTAAGGCATAACTGAGAAAAATGCTTAAAATCTGTCATCAGTCATGATGTCTACTACAGAACAAATTTATGCAAGAGTCCACCTCAACTGTTTGTACTCATTTTATGCATCTTTTGAAATTCCTTTTTACAGTGGCTTCTCAGTGTAAGTGAGTCACGACTGCTTATCAAAATTTATGCTCTTATCAGAGTATTTCTCCAGTAATTATAGAATGTGAAAAGTCACCAAAATTTTTTTTTGCTTTTCTAATGCATATTACTTAATACCAGCAATGCACTTGGGTTTTCCGTTCCACATATTTACTCTAGATCTTAAAGGAGTACCTGACTTTTATTTTTTTCTTTTATTTTCTTTTCTTTTGATAAGTGAGGCTTATCAGCACTTAGTTCATTCTCAAGATTTACTGACATCAGAAGTTGACAGATAAGAAACAAGAATCTAGTTTGTAACTTAGTAATAAGATACACAAAGTAAACTTGACTAAGCTCAGTATCAGAATCTGCTTGTGTAAATAAGTTTCCACATAAACAACTAATTCAAACATGGGATTTCTAGTATGTTAAAGACTACTAGGTCAGCATCTAGCACAGTTATCCTTATTGGATTGAATAGTCACAGAACATTCAAAACACTTATCAGAGTATATAGATCCACATCAGATAATAGTCAGCAATTAATGAATTTTCAAATTAAGTATAGATTACATATAAATAATACAATCTGTAAACACTGATCATAAAGTCTGATGCATGAGAACAAAAACTAAGCAGATTTAGAGAAAGAACCTGAAACCATTCCAAGTTTATTTACCAATCTTATAAAATTAGCTTCACATAGGGGTTTTATGAAGATATCTGCTAGCTGTTGATCTGTTGGAACAAAATGCAATCCCACTGTACCTTCATCCACATGTTCCCTTATGAAATGGTACCTTATGCTGATGTGCTTTGTCATTGAGTGTTGAACTGGATTACCTTTCATAGCAATTGCACTTTGATTATCACAGTGAATATGGATTTTAGAAAATTCTAACCATAATCCAGTTACTGATTCTTCATCGAAAGAATTTGTGCACAACAGCTTCCTGCAGTAATATATTCAGCTTCTGCAGTTGATATGGAAATTGACTTCTGTTTCTTGCTAAACCAAGAAACCAATCTGCCTCCAAGAAATTGGTACCTTCCACTAGTGCTTTTCCTGTCTATTTTGCATCCTGCAAAATCTGCATCTGAGTAACCAATTAGCTTAAAATCTGATTCCCTAGGATACCACAATCCTAGATCAGCTGTACCCTTAAAGTACTTGAAAATTCTTTTCACGGCTATTAAGTGAGGTTCTCTTGGATCAGCCTGAAATCTTGCACAAAGACAGGTAGCATACACGATATCAGGTCTACTTGCAGTTAGATAGAGTAACGAGCTAATTATAGCTCTGTAGTTAGTAATATCTACTGATTTACCAGTATCCTTATCTAACTTGGTTGCAGTGGCCATGGAAGTGGATGCAGTTGAACAATCATGCATTCCAAATTTCTTCAATAAATTTCTGGTGTGTACTTGGATTGACAGATAAAAGTACCTTCTTCATTTTGCTTGACTTGAAGGCCTAGAAAATAACTGAGTTATCACATCATACTCATTTGATATCTTGACTGCATTAGCTTTGAAAACTTCTCACAAAGTTTCGAATTTGTATAACCAAATATGATATCATCAACATATATATGTACCAAAAGTAAGTCCTTTCCATGGTTGAGGTAGAATAAAGTCTTGACAATTGTGCCTCTGTGAAATCCAATTTCCAGAAGGAATTGAGCTAACGTCTCATACCATGCTCTTGGAGCTTGTTTAAGGCCATAAAGTGCTTTGTCAAGCCTGTAGACATGATTGGGAAATTTAGGATCTACATATCCTGGAGGTTGTTCAACATATACCTCTTCTTCCAATTCTCCATTGAGAAAAACACTTTTCACATCCATTTGAAAGACTTTAAACTTCTTGTGAGCAGCATAAGCCAAAAAGATTCTTATGGCTTCTAATCTAGCAACTGGTGCAAATATTTCATCATAATCAATACCCTCTTGTTGAGAGTAGCATTTAGCAACCGGTCTTAATTTATTCCTTGTAATTATGCCATCACTATCAGTTTTATTTCTGAATACCTATTTTGTGCCTACAACAGATCTTTTCTTTGGTCTTGGCACTAGGGTCCAGGCTTTATTTCTTTTAAATTCATTTAACTCTTCCTGTATTGCTTGCACCCAATCAGCATCTTGAAGAGCTTCTTCCACTTTCTTTGGTTCAGTCCGAGATAGAAAAGAATGATAGAGACATTCATTTGAAGTTGCAGTTTTAGTTCTTACACCTGCTTCAGGATCTCAAATAATTAAGTCAGGTCTGTGTACTTTAGTCCATTTCCTTGCAGATGGAAGTTGATCTCTAGAACTGGATCCTCCCCCATGAACCATGTTGTCTCCATCAGTATTTTCTGATGCTCCCCCTGTAGTTATGCTCTCTGAGACTTCAGAATTTGAGTTTGATTTTTCAGGAGTTGAAGAATCAGAGCTTCCAGAATTATCAGTACTTGGCTCATCAGAACTAGATGAATCAAAACTTGAAGAGTCAGTGACAGGTTCTGATGTTTCTTGAGAGTCTTGACATGTGGTAGGATCTTCAGCTTGCTACCCCTGGACAGGTGCATTTTCCTTTGGAGTTGTTACCATAGTTTCAATGACATCAGAACTTAATCCAGCATAACTTACAGGATCAGAATTTAAGTCATCAGAATTTCCAGAATCAGAATTTAAATCTTCATTCTCAAATATCAGCTGATCATGTTCATCAAAATCTTCAAGTCCAGTAATCTTCTTATCATCAAAAGAGACATTGATATATTCCATGACAACCCTTGTTCTTAAATTGTAGACTCTGAAGGCTTTTGTGGAAAGTGGATATCCAACAAAGATTCCTTCATCAGCTTTTACATCAAATTTTGATAGTTGTTCAGGATGATCTTAAGAACAAAACACTTGCAACCAAATACATGAAAGTATTTCAGATTTGGCTTCTTTTTCTTCACCACCTCATATGGTGTTTTTCCATGGTTGTTTATGAGTGTAGCATTTTGAGTAAAAAAAGCAGTATGCACAGCTTTAGCCGAAAAATAGGTTGGCAACTTTGCTTTATCAAGCATAGTTCCAGCAGCTTCAATCAGAGTCCTGTTCTTTCTTTCTACAACTGCATTTTGCTGTGGAGTTTCAGGTGCAGAAAATTCCTGCTTGATTCGATGCTCTTTGCAGAACTCTTCCATAATCGAATTCTTGAACTCAGTGCCATTATCACTCCTTATTATTTTAACAGAATCTTTGACCAACTTATCCAGCTGTATGACAAGATCAGTTAGAGTAAATGCAGTTTCAATCTTCTTGTGCAAGAAGTACACCCAAGTGTACCTTGTGAATTCATCCACTATAATCATAGCATATTTCTTCTTTGCAATAGACATGACATTGACTGGACCAAATAGATCAACATGCAGTAGGTGATAAGGCTTAAGAATTGATGACTCAGTTTTGCTATTGAAAGAAGATTTTCTTTGTTTTCCCTTCTGACATGAATCACAAAGGCCATCAGGAGCAAATACTGTTTTTGGCAGTCCTCTCACAAGATCTTTCATTACAAGCTCATTTATATTGTTGAAATTTAAATGAGAGAGTTTCTTGTGCCAATTCCAGCTTTCTTCAATTGATGCTCTACTCAACAGACAGATAACAGAACCATTAGTACTTGTTGAAAGTCTGGCTTCATAAATGTTACCATTCCTGTAACCTTTCAGAACCACTTTGCCTGTAGAATTACTTATAACTTCACAGTGTTCTTCAAGGAAATCCACATGATAACCTCTGTCACAAATTTGACTTATACTCAACAGATTGTGTTTAAGTCCTGAGACTAGAGCTACTGATTAAATGATGACATTCCCCAGATTGATCTTTCCATATCCCAGAGTTTTTCCAATGTTTCCATCTCCATAAGAAACTCTTAGGCTAGCTTTCTCCACAAAGTCTCATAGCAGGGCTTTATTCCCAGTCATATGTCCTGAACATCCACTATCCATAACTAGGATGTTCTTCCTGTTGCCCTGCAATTACAAAGACCACTAATGGTTAGTTTTAAGGACCCAGACTTGCTTGGATCCTTTAGCCTTATTAAGTTTGTTAATATTTGCGGCGGATTTAACATCAGAATTTATGCTAACATTTTTCTTATCAGATTTTATAGTATCAGACTTTGCATCATACTTTACACTGAAGGAATTAAAGCAAATTTCTTTAAAGAAGGTTTTATCTGATAATAATCATAGTACAAACTATGATATTCCTTACAAGTATAAATGGAATGCCATATACTACCACAATGAAAACAAGGACTTTGTGGCTTAAACCTTACAGACTGACTCTTAACTCCTGACTTAGGAGGTAAAGAGTTTATATTCTTATTCTTCCTGCAAAAAGAAGCAAGATGGTTAGAGTTTCCACAGTTATAACATTTCTTTCTAGGAGTACTAGGAACAGGCATATAATTGTTGATTTTATTCACACCTTCCTTTCCGTTCCTATTTTTCCTAGCTTCCTTTACCTTGTTTATACTGGTAATTTCTTTCAGCTTATGTTTAAGCTGCTTCTTCGTCATTAAGCCTATGTTAACTTCAGTTGGTTTATCCTGTTCTAATTTGTCAGAAGTTGACTCTGCTATCACTCATGTCTCAATATCTTTCATCTTTTCAGAATCAGACTTTACAGTTTTAGCTACAAATTTAACAGGATTTACCTTTGGCTTAGTAGTCTGTTTAACAATAATTGGCTTAACTTGTTCAGTTCCTTTTTCACTTTTATCATCTCGATAACCTAAGCCCTCTTTTCAGTTTCCACTACTTAGTATATCCTGAGTTTCTCTACCAGAGTTAGTCTAAGTCCTGATAATCTCTCTCTCCTTTTCTAACACAGTTTTTAGAGATTTATTCATTTTTAGCAATTCATCTCTAACATAAAAGGCATCATCTCTTTATTTCTGAGTTTGATGGAACATGACTAATCTTTTTCTAAATAATCATTCCTTTTTTTAAAAGCAATATTTTCAGAAGTTAATCTTTCACATGTTAAAGTTTGATCTCTATAACTAATAAACATGGTTTTTTAAGATATAATCTCAACTCAGTAATATCATCAGTATGAAAAGGCATAAGTTATTTGAGGTACCTTTAACTCAGAAGCATTAGAACTGCTATCAACATTTGCCATCAAGGCATAGTTCTCCTCATCTTCAAAATCTGAAGTGTCTGTCCATCTTTTCTTCTTTGTGACAAGAGCCTTGCCTTTGTCACTCTTTCCTTTCTTGCAATCAAGAGATATGTGGCATTTCTCACCACAGTAGTAGCATTTGACATTTGAGTAATCTCTCCTCTATCAGACTTTCCTCCTTTGCCTTCAGATTTTCTGAAGCCCTTCTTATCAGAATTTCTACCTTTCCTGGAAAACTTCTTTCCCCTTCTGAATTTCTTGTAGGCTATCTTTGTGATACCCTTCACCATAAGAGCACACAGCTTCATCATCTTTTCATCAACATCTACTTCAATTAGACTTTCAGTTTCTGAATCATCATCATCAGAACTTGATGATTCTGAATCAGATTTTATGATGAGAGCATTTCCTTTGCCTTTCTTTGAGACAACCACTTTGGGGGATTCCTCCTCAGCCATAAGAGCAACTGTCCTTGACTTTCTCCCATGTCTCTTGCTTCTTTGATCCATCTCAAGTTCATAAGTCTTGAGCATACCATAAATTTCATCAAGAGTAGTTTCATCAAGAGCATAGTTGTCTAAAAGGAAGAGCTAAAAGGAATTTTAGATTTGAATCTTCAATATCATATTCCTTGTCCACCAGTGACAGATCATTCAAGAGTTTGACAAACCTGTCATATAAGTCAGTTAATGACTCATCACTTTTTGAGTCAAAGTGCTCATACTCTTGAGTAAGTATAGTTTTCCTGTTTTTCTTGATTGCACCAGTTCCTAGACACCTTGTTTCCAAAGCATCCCATATATCCTTTGCAGTCTTTCATTGAATTACCTTGTTTGACACGATATTATCAATGGCACTATGTAGCAAATGCCTTACCTTTACATCCTTGGCAATAGATGAGATATCTTCAGCTGTGTATTCACTTTTCTCCTTTGGTATGGTCTTTGTTGGCTGATCTGCAACTACAACAGAGAGCTTGGTTGGCTTATGCGGTCCTTCATAAATTATGTCAAGGTATTCTGGATTTGTAACTTCCAGAAACATAGCCATCTTCACTTTCCATATGGGATACTCAGAAGGTCTCGGCATGGGAACCCTGATAGTCTCATATCGACTGTGGGTTTGAGTCTTTGGAGTTTCTTCAGTTTTGGCGGGCTTGGTTGGATTTTTTGCTTCTTCAGACATGATTGTTTTGGATCTTTACTGTATGTGTGTTAACAGATAGGCTCTGATACCACTTGTTAGGTCACACAACACTGTAGAAGGGGGTTGAATACAGTGTAGAATACAATCAAATCGATTTAGAACATAATTAATAGAAAAAATATGTATTCGATATAATAAACTATGTTACAATGGAACTATTCTCTCTCAGTGATGAAAAAATATCACGAGAGCTTCTAAGTTACAATATATGATCTTCTCGATGATTGTAACACATATAGTGTGAACCTATGTCTGTGTTTATATAGACACACAATTACAAGATAACTTCTAATTGATATGAAATATAATTCTGTCTCCTAAAATATATCAATCAGATATCTTATATAATTCTTCTAGTCCTCTAACTCTTTCCATGCATATCATCTTCTGTATTAGTCTCGGTATTTTTTCCTGTAAATCAGCTTCCTTCCTTAACTGTTAGTCCTTCAATACTTAAGTTATGATATCCATCTTCTGATATTATCTTCTGATAATCTAAGTCCTGATATCCTTAAGTCCTGACTTCCAATAAGTCCTGATTCAAGTTAGAACTGATTTTTCCTGTTTGTTAAGATCTGAAAACTAAACATGAAACATATTCGACATGACATTTCAAATATATCCAAAAATACAAAATTCCATCTATCAAGGAGTATCTCAGTGCTCGAACAGCCAATCTTCGGGCTTCAGTAACATCATTTGGCAACCATCCGGTTTGAATATGGGCCTTAATGGGATCTATCCATGGTGTCCCCAGACCTATAGGAGCTACAAACTTAACATCAATGCTCTGTGTCTTTAGAACGCGGAAGTATACATTTCCTGAACTTTCCTCTATCTCAGATGAAGCAAACTTTGATAATGCATCTGCCTTAGCATTTTCCTCCCTTGGAATGTGCGCAACATGACATTCATCAAATTGGGTCATCACAGCTCTTACTAGGCGGACATACTTAGCCATCGTATCATCCCTTGCCTCAAACTCTCCCTTCACCTGGGATATGACCAACTTCGAGTCTCCACAGACCTTCAAGTTATTGACTCTTAATGTCCCTATTAGGTCGAGGCCAGCTACCAGAGCTTCATATTCTGCCTCATTATTTGTCATTTTAAAGTCTAACTTCATAGCATATTCAATTAAGAACCCATCGGGGCTTTGTGAAACCAAACCTGCTCCACTTGAACTTGTTTTTGATGCTCCATCAAAATAGAGGACCCAATATTCCATTTCCTTGACTTCCTTCTATTTGTCTCCTTTACCACCTTCTCTGTTTGGAGGTATAGTATATTCCTGCCCCCCCCCCGACTTCTTTGTTGAGTATGGTACATTCCACCACGAAGTCAGCCAATACCTGGGCTTTTATTTCCATTCATGGCTTATACTTGATGTCAAATTCTCCCAGCTCCATTGCCCACTTGATCAACCTCCCACTAGCCTTGGGACTATGAATGATATTTTTCAGGGGCTGATTTGTTAGCGCATCAATTTGATGAGCCTGAAAGTATGAACATAACATTCTTGAAGCCATTACCAAGGCTAAAGCAAACTTCTCAATAGTTGAATAATTTAACTCAGCTCCATGCAGAATTTTGCTGACATAGTATACGGGTTTCTGGATCTTCAGTCACACCTTAACTAATACAACGCTCAAGGAAATCTTTGAAACAGCCAAGTACAAGTATAAAACTTCATTCAAAGCTGGCTTGGCCAATAACGGGGCCTGAGCCATATATTTCTTTAATTCCTCAAATGCATTATGGCTTTCCTCACTCCATAAAAAATCATTAACCTTCTTTAAACACTTGAAGAATGACAAGTACTTGTCTCCAGACTTTAAGATAAATCGTCCCAATGCAGCAACCCTTCCAGTAAGCTTTTGAACATCTTTAATAGTTTTTGGGGGCTCCATGTCCAGAATTGACTTTATTTTATCGGGATTGGCCTCGATTCCTCTCTTGGAGAACATCAATCGCAAAAACTTTCCAGATCCTACTCCGAAAGCACACTTTGTAGGATTTAACATCATCTTGTGGTACCTCAGGACGTCGAAAGCTTCCCTCAAATGGGTTATATGGTCAATCTTCACTAGACTCGTGACTAACATGTCATCAACATAAACTTCCATGGTCTTGCCAATAAGATCCTTAAAAATTTTATTTACCAACCTTTGATAGGTGGCTCCTGCATTCTTGAGACCAAATGTCATAACAAGATAACAATAAACACCAAAGTCAGTGATGAATGATACCTTTGGGATGTCGTTCTTATGCATCTTGATCGGATTGTATCCACTAAATCCATCCATGAAGCTCAGCATCTCATGTTCAACAGTGGCATCCATCAAAGTATCTATCCTTGGCAACGGGAAACAGTCCTTAGGGCATGCGTCATTTAGATCAGTGAAGTCCACACATATCCTCCATTTTCTATTGGCCTTCTTCACCATTATAGGGTTTCTTAACTATTCTAGAAATTGTATCTCCTCGATGAAACCAGCCTTTAAGAGTTTCTCTACTTCCTGTTTCATAGCTTCTTACCTCTCTAGAGCAAAACTCCTTTTCTTTTGCTTCATTGTCTTTTGATTTGGATCTACATTCAGCTTGTGAGTAATCAGTTCCGGGTCTATGCATGGCATATCAGCTGCTGACCATGCAAACACATCACTATTTTCTTGCAAAAATTTTACTAACTTCCTTCCAAGGGGTTCCTCTGGTGTGGCTCCAACAAAAGTCAACTTTTCAGGATCCTCGGGAGCTAAAGGAACCGAAACCAAGTCTTCTGCTGGCTTCCCTCTTTTTTCATCATTCTCTCGGATATCCAGATCTTCAATAGGTAGAACCTGCCCCCCAACTCCATCTTCCCTCAGTGAGGCCACATAACAACTTCTAGCTATTTTTTGATCTCCTTTTTCTTCTCCAATCCTATTCCGGGTGGGAAACTTCATTACTGAATGGTAGAAAGAAGGGACTGCCTTGAAGGCATGTATCCCGGTTCTTCCCATGATAATATTGTAAGTTGAGCTAGCCTTCACCACCACAAAGTCCAACATCTGTATTGCTTGCCTTGGTTCCTGACTTATGGTTGTTGGCAACTTGATTATCCCTTCTACGGGGCACTCCACTCCCGCAAATCCTTATATCGGCATGTCGGTCAGGGTTAATTGAGAATCATTAAAACCCATCCTTAAAAAGGTATCATGGAGCAAGATATCCACTGAAGCACCATTATCTACGAGGACCCTCCTCACCGGGCTGTTCCCTATTATTGGTATTATGACCAGCGAGTCATTATGAGGAAACTTCACACCCTCCAAGTCAGAATCATCAAATGTCATTGTTACTCCTGTCCTGGCCCTCTTCGGGGCATCCCCAACAATATGCATAACTTCTCTGGTATATGCTTTCCTGGAGTTCCTGGATAACCCGGCAGTAGTTCGTCCTCCAAAAACTGTGTTTATCACAGACCCTCAGAGGTCGCGGTTCTCCAAAGATTGCATTTATAACCGGTCCCCTAGGCTGGGGATTCCACCCCTGATCATCTTGGTCCCTCCTACGATATTCAAAGTTCTTTATTCCATTGTTATTCCTATCTCTTCCTTCCCTAGTGTACTTGTTCAATCTTCCTTTCCGAATGAGGAATTCTATTTCATCTTTCAGTTGCCTACACTCATCGGTGTCATGACCAACATCTTTGTGAAATCTGTAATATTTGCTCTTATCTAGCTTGGCAAGATCAGCCTTCAAGGGTTTAGGCCAACAAATATCTTGATCTTTCTCGATTTCCATCAAGATCTGGCTTCTTGGAAAATTCAGCTTAGCATATTCAGTGAACTTTTGTCCAGGTCCTCCCTTCTTTGGGGTTGAATCAGGATTTTGCTCAGTTCTGGGATACTTGTCCTTAGCAATATATTCCAGATCAGTTTTTCGCTTCTTGCCTCCAATAGGATTGTTACTTACTACTGTTTTCCTCATGCTCTCCTCCACTTTGATGTACTTCCGGCCCTATCTTCACTACAAGAAAAATGCCATCAGAAAACACCCATCAGACAACGCTTGGCCAAAAAAGTGTTGCCCAGAATTTTAATACAACAGTTTTTGAAAAACCAAAACACAGGTGTTGGCTGATATATATTACTACAAGCAAAACAAAACTGTTGTCTAGTAAAACAAGTCAGACAAATCTTTTCATAAACCTGGTGTTGTGTGAATGACAAACTTATAGCATTACCACAACGCTTTAAAATCCATTGTCTAGTTCTTAGAGGCAGACAACACTTTCTAACTTCATGTTATGCAAGTGAGTAGATTTGCACAATGGTTTTTAAATGATATGTCTGAAATATATAGAGATAACGTCTCAATTAACAGTTGTAAAAATGAAACAAGTGTTTTTTCTGTTGGTAATTTAAGATGGTGTCAAACAACGTACAAGTATAAGTGTTGTCTGAATTAAAAATGACATACAAGTGTTTTTCTATGTTGTAGATTATACTTTCAGACAACGGGCTAACCGATAAAACCGTTGTCTTACTCTGGTGATTTTTTTAAAAACATTACCAGAAACAAGGCAAACCTGCCAAACCAAAGGCAACAAGGAAAACCACCCAAACCACATGCAACAAGCAAATCAACCAACAATCAAGAACTGAAAATAAATAACAAAACCAAGCCAAAGTTATTATGCATGTTCATACAAAGTATAGTAATTGAAAGTACAAATAAAAATACTTCTAAAAAGTTGAATTAGTTCATCAACATCCTGCATGTAACTATCCATGTCATCACCACTATCATCTATCTCGATAAAATTGGGCATGAAACAGTCATTCTCAAGTTCCACTTCGACGGATTCCTCATCTGTATCATCATTATCTTCATGGTACTTTTTCTCGGGCAATTTCAACACCACCAACCATAATTTCTCAGAGGGATCGTCGATATAACAAACTTGTTTAACATGTTTTGCTAAAACAAACGGATCATTCAAAAAACCCAACCTATTCAAATTAACCGATGTATATCCCAAGTCATCAACCTTAATCCCTTTGTTTATATCTACCCAATTGCAAAGAAAAATAGGGACCCTAAAGTGATTATAGTCCAACTCCCAGATACTTTTTATAACTCCGTAATATATATGTGATGTGTGCTCAATATTTTGATCCTTACCCTGCACAATCATTGTGTCTGCTTCTACACACACACCACTGCATTGAACTTGGCGCATATCATCACGATCCTTGGTACAAAAGGTGACACCATCCATTCTGTAGCCACTGAATGTAGGAACATCCTTGTTGGGCTCATCTGCAATCCACCTTATCTCGGCCGATATCTCTTTTTTATCGGCCAAATTTGAAGCAATCTGAAAAAAGGAATTCAAACATGTAAAATAATTCAGGTGATGTAGTAAGTTGTAAAACAGTGGGAAAAATACATCAAACGACGCACGTAATACCTTTTCCTTAAACCATTTTGGGAATGTCTCATTTTGCTTATTTTTAAGCCACATTTCAACATTTTCATGTTCCGGATATTTTGTCATTAAAAAGGCCATGTGTTCACTACATTTAAAGATAAGACAATATAAGTTGGTTGAACTAATGACAGAAAATATATATGTAATTTTTCAAGTAAAGAGAGAGAAAGTGTAAGAAGTTACTCAATATATGGCCTAACAGCAGTGGTATTTTGTAGAACACATAAATGTGCTACGTGCAAATCAGTACAGCTCGGGGTTATAATCGTTGCACCGGATAATGGCTTGCAAATAGAATCCTTGGTATGCCTACCTTTTTTTGGTACCCCAATTGTTACTTCTTCATTATCCACCAAACATTCAACTGCCTCTTCTGCAATATAGGCCTCAGCGATGCAACCTTCTGCACGAGCTCGATTCCTTATATATCCCTTGAATGTCGTCATGTATCTCTCAAAAGGATACATCCACCTAAGGAAAATTGGTCCACAAAGATCGACTTCTCTTACAAGATGAACCGAGATATGAAACATTAAAGCAAACAACGATGGAGGAAAGTATTTTTCAAGCTGACAAAGAGTTTATACAAGTTGTGATTGCATTTTCTCCAGCTTATCAACCTCAATAACTTTACTACAGATCGCTTTGAAAAATAGACAAAACTTGATACACTACAATAAACAAGGCTAAATTCGACCGAAAAAAATCAGTCGAATTTAGCTTAATTCGACCGCGCGCGGTTGAATTTACCTAATTTCGACCGATTTTGAATCGGTTGTAATAGAGGGAGTCGAATTTAGAAGTTCGGTCGTATTTAACTAAATTCGACCGTCGGATTACAACCAAAAAATTACAAATTTTTAAATTCGACTGTAAAAATTCGACCGAAGATGGTCAAATTTGATTCCAGCAGAATTTTACTTCACCTTTTCAAATTTTCGCTTGAAATTTGAAAATACCGCCAATTTTTTTTTATAATTTGAAATTCCCGCCAAAAATACTAAATTCCACCGTAACCGGTCACTTTTGAAATTCAACTGCTTTGAGTAAAAAAATAAATTCAACTATTTTTAATCAAAAAGTAACTTTAACTGTTTTTGGTCGAATATTAAACTCGACCGGTGTTTCCAAATTCGATTGTATTTATCCAACAAATGTCATTTAAACTCAACCAACGTTAGTCGAATTAAGAGCCCAAAAAAAACATAATAGTGCTTATGACCAGCACTAATGATAGGCCATATTTGTATACCTGTACACCCAAACGTAATTCACAGACTAACAAAGATATATGCTAACAAATCTAGTTAGCTTAACAAAAGTTACATTCCTTAAACGCTTTACAAAATAGCTAGTTAGCTTAGCTTTACAAAGGAGTTAGAAATTTCAGTGCTGACAGTTATATCCGGGTTATATCCAATACCGAATAATAGTAGAAAGTTCAAATAAACCATTAGTTACATACCCGGAAATGTTTAACAAAAGAGTTAGCTTTACAAAAGGGAAACTGAAGGTTCTAAATCCATCAGTCCATAAAAAGCTAAGCGTGTTCACTAGACCAAATAAAAAGACCTAGAGCAACGGATAGTTGTGTGCGTCAAGATCTTCATCTTCATATTCGCCTCCAACTCCGTCTTCATTATCGCCTCCAACTACATCTTTATTTCCATTGTTGGAGGTGTTGTGCACCACCACTGCCTTCCCTAGCAGGGTCTCCTGCATCGGTACATAAACAAGTATACCAATATTTCGTTAATATAATAAAACCTATATAATTACCTTACAAAACAAAACATACAGGCAACTAAATAAGCTGAATAAATATACTGATACATATCAGAAAACATATATAGTCACCTGCATGCATGAAACTTGTAAAGTTTTAAGCATATATTATAAAATGCAAGTGTTTATAAACTAAACATGAAGGAAAGTATTGGTAACATGCTAGCAATTAATATAAATTTATAACATAGAGCAGACTGCAAAATCGCACATGAACAAAATAAAAAGCCAGTTTATATTTGTACATGAACTAGGCCACAGGGCATACAAACATAATTAAAAAACTTACTGCTCGTGGTAGGCCTTCATATTACACTGCATTGTAATTAATTAATCATTTTAACTGAACCTTAGAACCGATAACATAAATTCGTTATATTTTGAAATATAATTGTGTCTGTCACCTTGAGTCTCAATACTACAATTCAACATAATATTACCAAAAGAAGTGAATCAACACTTCATTTCAAATCAATATCAACCAGGACTGATCAAAACTGTAACTTCACAAAAAATTTGACCCGTGACTAAGACTAGTCCAATTGTTGCTATTGAAGATAATGATAACCAGAGATTTGACACCATAAAACTGATCTTCATTCCTGGATCAGGTTTTCATGTCATATGATTTTTAGTTTATAACTTGTTATTATCATATAATTATTATCAGTAGATAATAATGATAATCTGCTTCACAGGTTTTTTGGCTTAACATTCTTCAAAAAATAAAACTTCATCTTAAATAAATATATGGATTTCTAGATCAAGTAATTTAAGTAAACAAAATATGTTACCTGTACAATGATCTTATCATTGTCCTTCAAGATCCCTTTTAGCGCAACACTTGTTGTCCGCACATAATTTGTATGCTTTGATTGCTGACTTGGGTCTGGAAAAGCAGCAGTGGCCAGGTTACTCACTTTCTCGTCCAGAACAGATCGCATCACCTCCATGGGTAAATAACGAACCATTTGTTTCACTTCTTCTAAGATCGTTGGCATCATAGAATAGATTTCTTCTGGAGCAACGTCAAATGATTCGTCAGAGTCTTTCATTTTTCTTTTTTTAATAGCTTCATTGCATCTTGTGCTCCCATCAACTCCGCCAAGGTATCTTGGGGAAACAAGTTAACCCTCCCCTTAGTCGGGGGTCTCGCTCCAGCTAGCACAATCAGATTATTCTTCCGCTGAATTGCCCTTTGTGTACGGGGGGATGCCCCTTCATCAGCAGACTCCAACTCATCTTCCAATTTATCTCGCACCTTTTTCAGTTTTCCCTACAATATATGAAAGGAAAATCATAAATAAAGCACTTTTCTATTAATTGACCCTAAAAACAAGCATTCAATTATAAATCAGTTTACTTAAAAATAAAATACAAACCTGTAGCTCTATCACAGCTGGTTCAGTAGGATCGTACACAGTATTTACAAATTCCTCATCACTGATTGATATCTCACCTTTAGCAAGTATGACTTCATCTATTTCCTGTCAGATGGAAAATAAATATGATAAATATTTTAATTATAAGTTGGTAATATTTTTAGTAAATTATAACTTATAAGTTATAGTTATTTATTAGAAAGTAGATAATTAAACATAATAATTTTAAAAAATAAATAAAGAATTAAAAAAATGAAATTAGTGATGGGGTAAGGAGGTAGTAAGATGGAGATAATTAGTGATTTGTTTTATTTTAGTAATGTGTTTATTAATTTCACCAGGCTCTAAGATTTCAGTAAAATCTGAATCAGTCAAAACATAATTAAATTAAACACCTTTACTTCAGAACAGTTGTAGTGAAGTGTTATGTGTTTTATATTTGCATTAGTGCTAGGTAATTAGTCTTGTTGTGGGAGGGCATCAGCATAGATAGCAAAACATGAGAGATTAAAACCAAAATAAGAACTTATAATACAAAATCAAGGACATATCTACTCATACTTGCAAAAG
The DNA here is from genome assembly GCF_009905375.1 of Apium graveolens. Classification (NCBI taxonomy): domain Eukaryota; kingdom Viridiplantae; phylum Streptophyta; class Magnoliopsida; order Apiales; family Apiaceae; genus Apium; species Apium graveolens. The sequence goes on along the minus strand of NW_027417219.1, from coordinate 49,490 downwards.
ATAAAAAAAACTACCTAATCTATTTACAAGATAGAATAATACATGCCGTCTTTGTTCATATGGTTTTGCACCAGTACGAGAGGTAAATTCCATCTTTTCTCGGGCATTCTTGCCAACATCCGAGAATTTTTTAAATTCCGGTGTGCCCCAATACGCGCATATCGAATTCCATGCCCGCTGAGAGAAGTAATGAGGCTTGAATGCTTCACCTTTTATGTCGAGTTCTTCTTCAGTATATCCGCATTCAAATAAGACATTTAACTTCTTGAGCAGTCGGGCCCTCTCAGTACCAAGATAGGACATAAAATTCCTATTCAGATGTGCTCTCACAGCTCCGTCCCCATCTCCTTCGAGAATCCCATTCAGATAAATGTAGTACTCCTGTCAAAATAAATTACTTAGATTTAAAATAAAAAAGCACAGTAAAGTGTTTCAAATTAAAAAAACATTTAGTCTAATATTAATTATTAGTAGCTAGAAATATGATAATATAAGACTAGTTAAACATTAGTAGTGGCTATATTTATTGCATGAACTGTGACAGTAGACTCAACAAAGTTAACTCAGGGTTGGCTTGCATTTTTAGTCCCACCAGCCACCACAGTTGTACTAGAGTAGTCGGTGTGATTTTAAAGTACTCAAATAAGTGTGATTATAAACTACGTTTAGGCGATTAACATGTGATACGCCGCTAAAATGTACACTTACAATTTATATAGTCCTTAAAGAGAATAGAAAAAAACACAAACCGTGCATCATGTGAGTAAAAAACGTGAGAACTCTGGGAGCTACTTGCAAACTCTTATCTGAATGTTTCATTTCAGTTAAAAACAAACACAAATGTCCACTAATTCTTATCTACACTTAACACAAACAAATCATAAAACCAGAAAACACACTTTTAGCTGCACAACGGGTCACACTTTATTGAAAGATTGATTTACAATATCGAAGCGATAATTAGTGAATAAAATATATGATCTATAACCAATATATATGATTTTAACCAAAATCATACACTTTGGTTTAAGATACCTAATTTAAATATTACTTGAAATGAAACAAGATATAAAAGTCTAAAAGTAAGTTCAAAAAAACAAGAAAGAAAGTAAACTCTAAACAAGAAAGAAAGAAAATGAAAAAGAAAGAAAACTCTAAACTTTAAACTCTAAAGGATATTAAGAAAACAAGAATGAAACAAGAAAGTTGATCGAGGAGAATGAAATTAAGCATTACATCTGTTGAGAATAAAATAGAAGTAAAAACTCTAAACCCCAAGTAGTAGTTTAGAAAGGCTGAAAGAAAAATAAAATTAAAATACTTACTTTAAAACAGTTGATACATCTGTTGTACCAAGCATTACGTGCAGCTCCCTTTGTAGAGATTGTATGTTCATCCCATTTCAGGCGAGCAAGGCGTGCCAATGTTTTCTTGGGTGTATTCCCCATAAAACTGTAAAAACATAATGAAAGTTTAGCAAGTTGATGTTAAAAACAAGCACTTTAAACAGATTTAATGCTTATTAAAAACAAGCACTTTAAAACAGTTTAGGGTTGTCAATCCAAATGTCATCAAATTTCTTAATGTCAGCAAAAAGGCCAGGTCTTATCATCTCGATGGAGAACCTAACTCGGAAAAACTGAGCCATAGAACAAACCAGAACCAGAGATAACATACTACTAGCACAACCCAATCAGATAACAAGCCAGAACTCATTAGAATGTTGTATTATAGATACTTCGAGTATACTGGTTATAGTATAGAGGGGCCAATAAATGTAATCTGTAGCTAAACAATCTTTATTTACATCAATCGATATATAGAGGTGTATAGAGGTGTTTATCAACACCGCAGCCTTCCATTGTTGCATTCACTTCCCAATTTTCATACTATTAGTTAAGTTGCTGGTCTGATTTTACTTTTAAGAAAATAGTCTGAAATTTAGCTGACTGTTACTATATCATTAAACAACACACTAAAGTCTTATATGCTAAAACAGACTGAAGTATGAAAATCACTATTGCATGACTGACAATAATCAGAAAATTATATTATTGTCTGCTAAGCTTCGTGCCCACCACTGAGGTATTTAATGTTTCAAAGATAGATTTAGCTAGTACCTAAGTGAGATATTAGTACATGCTTTAACCAATCTATACAAGTATTAATGGTACCTTACTCTTATTAAATTAAGAATTAGTAGACAATAGTCAATAGTCATTTTAAAAAAACTCAAGGCATTTTCTGTTAGCAATATTTGATAACAATGATATTAATATAATATAGTTCAACATAATTCCTCCCAGTTTATTTTAGATAATTTATGAACAGTATCTACATCTAGCATTCTAGTACTTCTGAGCTATAAACAGGGATACAAATTGCAATATGCTACACAAAAGTACTACTACATAAATAGTCATTATATTATGAAGTTTAATGCAAGGACAATGTTCAAACTCCTGCTATAACCAAGCTACAATTTTAGAAATGAAAATTTCATAAATCTTTTCTAATTACCATTTTGGCATTTTTGTAATATTGACTTTTTCAAAACTTCCTGTTAAAAGAAAGTACATGGAGAATGCATACTTGTATTCTAAAGAAATAAATTATTGTTTAAAAGTTTATATAGCAAAAGAGGACTGTAAAACTGAAATGCAGAAACTAAATAGAGGAAAAAACCCAAAAAAAAACCTCCCTCTAAAAAACTACCAAAACAACTACCAAAATATTTATTGAAGGAATATAAATAAATTTATTACCCTTTTAGGTTCGGAAGTAATTGAACCGTTGGCCTTGCATTCCAAGTTGGTTTTCTCGGGTAGTCGTCTTCACAACACGTGCGCCTTTTCCTCTCAAACAGAATTGTTTGGCTGCCTTCTCCCACCTCGTAAGACCCTTCCCCCTGACTTTCTTCATCACTAGGTTTGTGTGGATCACTTCCGCTGGTCCCACCATTATTGTTTCCTTTTCCCTTCCTTGAGTTTGGACCAGTCCAGACCACCTAAAAAACACATAAAAGAGTATGTCAAAACAGTAATTGTCAAGGTCCCATTTGTCTTAATCTGCAGTACACATGGGGGTCATAGGTTGGCCAGACTTTAGTCTTCTAAAATGACATGTTGATATACATCTTTTAATCGGCCCTGTTGATATACTAATACTGAAATCAACATCTGCAATAGTACTAACAGAAATCACTAATTACACTAACAACAGTCATTTAGTAAGCATGTCTCGAAAGTTGTCGTTGACGAAGTGGAAAATCTTGAACATCAAGATTTCTAAGTGAAGAAAATTCAAGATTAGGGTGATTAAAAAGAGTGTGTAGTAATACAGAAAACCAAGAATGGCAAACAAATAATATGCAGACCCCGGTTTAAGCTGGACCATGGGAAGATTATAGAAAAAATATAATAGGAGACTAGACAATTAGCTTAATACAAAGTTTAATCCTAGCCCACTACTACTAATATTAGGTTTCGTAATAAGATAGGGCTTTAAACAATACTAAACTGAAACTTCAGCTCCTCCGCCTCCAAATTCAGTAACAAAAACCATCCAACAAACAAATTCAGTAACTCCCGACACACAGCAATTACATACATAGTTTACACACAGGTATAGTTCATCTCTTTCATTTTTATTTGTATCCAATTAAGTTTTGTTTCTCAGCACATCCCACTAATTACATAACCCCCAAATAAGCCAAGAGAATGGTGAAAGAGAGAGCGCATTATAAAAAAGTAAAAAACCCTAATTTCAAGGAAAGAGAGATGAACCTGTGAAGTTTTTATCAGCCTGATTGCATTCTTTGAGCATTCATCAGCCATTGATTTTATCAGTCGATAGCCGCCTCATTCACCCTTCTTAAACCCTAATTTTAATTGACAGCCACTTGAGAGAGATGAAAGTGAGAGAAATGGGGTAAAATATGTTTATATATTTTATTTCAATTCTACCGAGATTGGTGGAAATTAGCCGTGTGAAACTTTTCGTTGTCATTCGGTCACATTTAATGAACCAAAATATTTTTTCTCCAGAAGCTGTTGAAACCTCTGTTCTGCACTAATTCAACAGAAGATATCATACATCTAATAAAATTAACAAATACTTTGCCATCTAGCAAAAAAAAATTGGCTAAATGTAAATTTTATAGAAAATTAGATAAAGAAATAATTGTTTTGACACAAATTTGATTGAAATAATTAAAATAAATTACACTAAATCATCATTATCGCTCAATTCATCTTCATCCTCATTTTTGTCTTCGTCTTCTTCTTCATCTTCTTTATCTTTTTCACTTTCTTCTTAATTGTTGTAATCTACCGAATAGTCATTTTCAAACATTCTCAAGTCAACAAAAAAATTTGAGGGATCATGAATAATAACTCTTTCAACATGCGATGATGAAGCATTTGACACTTCATTTTGTAAAGCATCATCATTCATCCCGGTTTTTTCTTGAATAGGCACACTTTCATCAACTAGTCGCCTCTTTGTTGTTAAAACCGTGTACCATGGTGATTTTACATTAGAAATGTTTGGTGCATAGTATACTTGATGAGCTTGGCTAGCCAACACAAACACGTCTTCGACATTTAGTTTTGATTTAACATCTACAGTAATCATCCGGTGTTTATCGACTTTCACATGTGTCGTGTGATCAAACCAATGACATTTGAAGACGATCACTTGATGCCCATTTTGATAAAAAAGTTTTAAAATTTCTTATATCCTTCCATAGTAGTTACCATAATGTTCTCGTAAGAAGTCCCTAGAAATAAAATGTATTAAAGTTGGAAAACAATTGGTAAAAAAAATACAATTTAGATATTAAGAAAAATAATTAAATTTCTCACCAATGACAACACCGGAATTTGGTGAAGTGAGCTCATTAGCATTTACACAATCAAATTTGTAACCATTGCACTTGCATGCTTTATAAGACTCCACTTTATACAACGGGCCTCTTATTAGGTCTATAAATTTCTTGTTGAGCTCTTCGTCATCTTGTACCTAATAACATATGTGAGAAATATAATATGAGGAAAATTTGTGTATGTGTGTGTATAAATTACAACGCATACCGTTCTTTCGAGCCAATCTTTATATTGTTCTTTTTAAAATTGTTCCTTTTCCGCATCATTCAAATGTGGGTATTGTAGTTGTACCAACTTTTGAAAACCCCAACATAATCAAGTTAAATAATAAAAACATCACATTTTGAACTAAAGTAATTTTAAAAAAGAAGTTATTTAAAAATAACTTACCTCAAGTACTTTCCAACCTCCGGCGAATTAATAAGAACATAGTATGCCACGAGTTCATATTCATCACAACTCAAGATTCTATCTCTAGTTCGTAGACTAGGATGTGTCGGATATGTGTAAACTTCTAACAAATTGGCATTATGAAACATTTGAGGGGCCTCATTTCTACGTAATTGATTATGCATCAATCCATTCTTGGAATCAAAATACAACGTATAAAAGTGTACACATTCTTCCTCAATTTAGCGTTGTGCCATTGAACCCTCCGCTCGAGCTTTATTTCCAACCTTCAATTTCAAGTTGTGCAAGTATCTTTCAATAAAATATATCCAACGCCCATTGGCCGGGCCACCCAACTTACACTCGGTTGCTAAATGCAGTGGCAAATGCTCCATGGGATCAAAAAGACTAGGAGTAAAGACAGTTTCAAGCTTAGACATTATTCTCACTATATATCTCTCCATTTTCTCTAAATCTGTGTATTTGAGACTAGACGAGCATAAATCTTGAAAGAAGTTGCACAATTCAATGATAGGATCAGACACATGTTTCGGAAGTAGATCACGACAAACGATAGGCAACATTTTTTGCATGAAGACGTGACAATCGTGTGATTTCATCCCTCGAATGCAATTTTTCTTCCAATTCACACACCTAGATATATTTGAGGCATACCCGTCTGGGAGTTTCAATGAGACTATCCACTTATACAACTTTTGAACTTGTTCACTCGAAAGTACATATGGTGCATGTGGTTTTATACCATTATCTTGAATCCACAACTCAAGGTGTACACCTAACTCTTGACAATCCTTTCTTGATTTGGTTTTATCTTTAGACTTCTTCGAATCATCAAGAATTGTGTAGAAAATATTGTCAAATACATTCTTTTCGGTGTGCATAATGTCAATGCTATGACGAAGGCTGAGTGTCTCCCAATATGGAAGCTCAAAAAATGGAGAACTGTGAGTCCAATTATGTGTCACGCCATAATCTTTTGGTTTTTTCTTCAATGACTTTCCCGGTGGGGGAAACTGTATTTGCTCACACATGAGCTTTGCACGTGACCCTGAATGTCGAGCATAAACTGATCGTGTCTCAACTCTTCCAAATCTCGTACTCCTTCTGAGAGGATCATCTGGCTCCAAAAAATACCGAGCAGTGCCATAAAATGTTGTTTTACCACCATGTTTGAGTTGCTTACCGTTGACCTCTCCCATGCAAACTGGACATGCCAACGTACCTTTAGTGGACCACCCGCTACGCATGGCAAGTGCAGGAAAGTCACTAATTGTCCACAAAAGTGCCGCCTTCATCATAAAATTTGTACGTGAGAACATGTCATATGTTTCCACTCCAGTATGCCACAACAATTTTAATTCATCAATTAATGGCCTGAGATAAATATGTAAGTCTTTTGTTGGATCTGTCGGTCCAGGAATGAGAAGAGGCATAAACATGTATGGAGCCTTAGTACACATAGATGGGGGAAGGTTGTACACAATAACCACCACAGGCCATACGGTATACTCCATAGAGTGCTTATCGTGAAAGGGGTCAAATCCATTAGTAGAGAGCCTGAGTCTGACATTCCGAATCTCTTTTGAAAATCTTTGAAATCTCCGATCAAATTGTTTCCATTCATCTCCATCTGTTGGGTGACTTAATTCACCTTCAACTGCAATTCTATCATGGTGCCATCTCATACATTTTGCAATCTTCTCCGCCATGAATAAACGCTGCAATCTCATAGTAATAGGAAAGTAACGCAAGATTTTTCGAGGGATCTTTTGTTTTTGAGGATCTTTTTGCACTTTGTATCGGTCTTCTTTGCATATATCACACTTTGTCTTTTTGCTATATTCCTTGTAAAATAGCATACAATCATTCTCACATGCATCAATCTTTTCATACTCCATATTCAATCCTTTAATCATCTTTCGCACGGTGTAGTAATTCTCAGGCAATTTATGATCATCAGGCAGTACTGATCCAATGAGGCGAAACAAGTCATCAAAACCATTGTTACTACAATTATGCTTGTTTTTCCAATGAAGCAACTTCATTACAAACTCTAGCGTTGTAAGATTGGCATTGTTCGGATAAATTAGTTCTGATGTAATATTCACCATCTTGTAAAATTGTTTTGCTATTTCATTCGGTTCTTCGTAAAAATCCTCACAATCTTCGAAGACATCATCATGTGCATCATGCATATCATCATCTTTGCAGCCCGTGTTAATAGAACTTGTTCCGGCCTCGTTCCATGACATTTCTTTCTCCCCGTGACAATCCCATCTAATATACCATTGCATGATACCATGTCGATATAAATGTATTTTCACGGTACTAGGATGCTTGTAGTATATATTATGACAATTTTGCATGGACATCTTATAAGGCCATTATCTTCATCTTCAAGATGTTCAATAGCAAATTTAATGAAATTATCCACACCAACTTTATATTCTTCCGTTATGTATTTTGCTTCATTAAATCGACTACGACCTATCCAACTACGATCTGATTCCATCTATAAATAACCACACATTGATATTAGGTGAATGCATTGCTAGACATAAAAAAGTAAACAACAACTAACAACTCAAAATTATAAACTTATTTTACTAATTATCCAAATATTCTAAGCCTAATAAACAAGAACCAAGTAATTTTTAGCAACAAATTCAAGTTACTCAAATCATTACATAAACACATAAATAATTGAAGAAATCAGGACATTAATAATAATCACATATAGAATTTAATGAACATAATAATATATGAAAGTGTTATTCCCAGTGGACTAACAATGAGATTTACAGAAGGGGGGGTTGAATGTAAATCCCAAAACTTTTTCAAGTTTTGAGCAATTTGTAAGACTGAGTGTTTGAATGATCAAATGTGTGTAAATTGCTTGGAGCTGATGCAGACATATATATATTTAAACACAAATGTAATGAACACAAAGAACTTAAAAACTTTTCTGGTGGATTTGTTGTTCCACCAGAGATGTGTTATTTCAGAAAATCTGTGATTCAAAATTAAATCACAGCTGCTTCCTAGTACAAACTAGATGATTTTCTCTCTTGATATTTCTAAACAGCTCAGGGAAAATTCATATCTAATTACTAGCTGCTACTTGGTTTATATAACACCAAGTTTACAAGTGAAGACAAAGATAAAGTACAATAGGACAATAGTTCTCCACTTTTTTATGTTTCATTTTTATCCAGTGTAATATGGAATTATCTGTTGACTTTCCATTATGAACCAGACTAAAAACGGCTGCTTTTTCTGCTATTCCTGAAATAGGCTACCACATCTCTATCAATCCATGTGCCTCTGTCAGCTTTGTTAACTGTCACTATCAACTGCTATGAGACTGAGCATCCGTTGAAGCTTTCATCCGTTGACGGCTTTATCCGTTGATGCTCTAGCAGTGCATCCGTTGAAGCTTTCATCCATTGATGGCTTTATCCGTTGATGCTCTAGCAGTGCATCCGTTGAAGCTTTCATCCGTTGATGGCTTTATCCGTTGATGCTCTAGCAGTTGAAGCTTTATCCGTTGAGGCGTTAGAGACATCCGTTGAAGCTTAGTTTCTTATCCGTTGAAGGTCTTCAATATCCGTTGACACTTCTTCACTTATACAAAATTACAAGGCATGAAATATTTACAATTAGCCCTCCTACTTGTACATCCATTAGTAGTTAACATGACTGATTATCTCCTAACAACATCTAAGAATTACAGCTTGAAACCAGAGAGTGAGATGTGCTACAATACCAAACTTATTGCTAAGTAAGGCTACTCCTTCAACGGATAGCCAAGATGGTCTTATCCGTTGAGGCTACAAACACTAGATTTTTACTTAAGTGTTTTGCTGAACTTATCATTAAACTAATACACATATTCCTAACAATCTCCCCCTATTTATGTCTACTAGAACTGTAGGCATAAATTTGGGTTTAGCTTGATGATAACAAAACACTTAACAAATATATAAACTGTAACAAAGCAGAAATTCAAAAGTGCTGCAAAAGTGTATATGCTGAGATGAAATTGAAGAAATACATTGGTTCCAAGGGTGCTCCTTTAGCCTGAGGAAATTACTTTCTTTTCCTTTGATCCCTGGTTTTCTTTCCTAGCCTCCTGTCATTCTCCTCTATTTGAAGTTGAAGTTGTCTGTAGAATTCAGCTTCATCTTCTTCATTGATATCTAACTTAGATTGCATATCGTTGAGAGTTTCATTACTGGCAATCTTTAGCTGATCTTCAATTCTGAAAAATCTTATGACTCCTTTGTTGCCTCTGAACTCCATCAACCAATGAGGTGATTTGTGAATTGTAATACCTCTCTCTGGAATGAGTAAAGTTCTAGGCAAAGCATTGGGCTCCCTCCAAGTTTTCCTTATGTTGGCAATCTTGTTGAGAATCTCAGTCCTGGCAGTTCTGGTAAAGCCAGAATCCTTATGTATGGCTGAGTAGACTCTAATCAAGGTAGTGTAGCCTTCATTCAGAATTCTGTGAAGAGGCCATGTTCTTTCCCCAGCTCCTTTGTATTTGAACACTAGTCTTTCTGGTAGCTGTCTATAGGCAGCTATTCCCCTTACATCCTCCAGCTCATCCAGATAGAGTTCAATGTCTGAAAATTCTTTTATGTCACAGATGTGAACATAATCATCTTTAGAGTTTTGAGGTTTGGACTTAGGCTTCTGTGTGAATTTGATTGAGGCTTTAGAGGGTGTTGATTTGATTCTTCTTTTCTGCTTCTTTGATGGTGGAGAAGAGGTTAGGAAGGTGGGAAATTTGATGGTGTCCCAATCAATTGGTTCCTCCTTGGGAATGATTGTTTCACCATGAATGTTCATGAAGGGGTCAGGTACAATGGGTTCAGGAATAGAGGATAGTGGTTTGGATATTGATTGGGTTTCTACAGTCTTATCTACCTTCTTTCTCTTTGCATTGACCTTCTTTCTTTTCCCTTTCTTCCATTCTTCCTTACTTCTTTCCTCCATCTCAGTACCAACCATGTCCCCCATAGCTTCATCTTCACCTTTGTCTTCAATTTCTTTCTGATCTTCAGCATGACTTGACTCTAGCTGATTTACAAGCTTTGCTTGTGCTCTTTTGTCAGCCTTTAGCTGTTTGGCTTCTTCCTTCAACCTTTTGGTTTCTTCCTTCTTGGCTGTTGAGAATTTGGGATGTCCTTGCATCACACATATGCTCTTTCCCTCCCTGAAAATAATAGCCATGTTTCTCCTTACAGCCTCATCCATGGTCTCTTTGAGATATGCAATACTTCTTCCTAAAAGCTTGTCCTCATCTGCTTTTGGAAGAGGAAAATCCACCTCTTTTAGAGGATTCTTTGTAGAGTCCTTATTGGATCTGTTGTTGGGCTTGAGAACCATAGGTTGCAGATCTTTGGAAGAAGTTTCTCCATCCTTATGCCTCCCTACTGGCTTGAGTTCCATAATAATTGATTCCACTTTTGTGTTGTGCTTCACAGATTGTGATTGAGAAGTTGTAGAACCAAATATTAGTTGCATCTTTTCATCAATCTTCTTCCTTTGCTCTTTGACTTGCAATTCAGCTGCTGCTATCTGGATTAGATCAATTCCATCTAGCTTTCCTTTGACTTGAATTGGTGGAGAAGTTGTGATGACAGGAACTAGCACTTGAGAAATCTGAACGGCTGTAGATGGCTCTCCTTCCCCTTCCCCTTTATTCTCCCCCTTTTTGTTATCATCAAGGGTAGGGGTCAAGCCTTGTGCTTGTGCCAGCTGCATGAGTAGATTTGTTTGAGTTTGTTGATTCTGAAGAATGGTGACCATAGAGTCTTCAATGATTTGAACCCTATCTTCCAATCTGGCCAGCCTCTTGTCAGCATCAGAGGTCTTCCTTAGTCTCCCCAACAAATCTTGCATAGTACTATAGGGTATAACTGAATCCAATTTCTCAGCATTGTAGGATTTCAGATCAGCAATGTCCAGCTTGAGCTCATCCACACTTAGATTTTGCTGGTAGTGCTGCAACTGCAAGAGATGCAGAGATTCCAGATGAGCTTGAAGAATTGCCTTGGTACCAGCATCCTGAGTCTCCTGAATGGCCTGCTGAATTGTCATGATTTGTTTGACCAAAGTGACACCAAACTCTCCTGGTATTGATGGTTTTTCCCATGCCCATGCAGGAAGATTAGGAACAGAACTTGGGCCTGCAACTCCCCCTAAGTTCATGCTCTCATTCAAAGAATTAGAGTCATCATCATTAGAATTTACTCCAAATTCTTCAGATGGCTCACCAGCTTGAGAAGGCAGCCTGTTGACAGCAGCTTTGTCTCTGAGAAGAGATTCTGAAGTGTGTACAATGTGTAGTGTCTGTTCTGCCTCCACATTGCCCTGTGTAGCCAATAATTGATAGGCTGAAACAGGGTGAGTAAAAGTGTCAGCATCCAAGGAAATGTTATCAATGACAGCTTTGTAGTGTTGCTGAAATTGTCTTCCCTTATCTGCATCATCCACTTTCATTAACTCACTAGCAATGGCTGGATCCACCCTTATAGCTTCTGTACCTGCCTTTCTCTCAATTTCTCTCTTTTCTTGCATCAGGGGCTCCCCCTGGCTCACACACACCCTCACACCCTCACCTTCACCTTCTAAGGTGGCACTCCTCTCACTTACTTTTGCCATGCTGGAAGAAATAGCATGCATTTGGTGACTCTCAACCTCTCTTTTTGCCTGGGAGCAACCTAGCCTCTCACTCAAAAAATCACTCCCTTTCCTCAAGCCTAAAAGTGATTGCACAGTTGCCATGTCCTCTACAGTTGGAGTTGTTTCTGTTAAGTGTGTAGAGGCCATCAACGGATAGGGAGTATCCATTGAAGTGGAAACTGATGGTATCAACGGATAACTGCTGTTAAGCTTATCCGTTGAAGAACAACCACTTGTCAACGGATGAGAGATATCCGTTGAAGAAGGAAATGATGTAGAGATAGAAAGTGATATAATTGTTGAATCTGTGTGGATTAATTTTAAGTGAGGTGACACAGATTCTGCAAATACATCTGAAAGAATTGGCTGATGCCAACACATCATCTAAAAGATGATGATCACAAGGTTTGGAGTGGGGCTCCTCCCTGAGTTTTAATGAGGGAGAATCAGGAATTGATGTGAATATCATATCCACATCCAGAGAGGGTGTAGGAGAGTTTGAGGAATGGTGTGTGTCTATATTGAGAGAATGGGGCTGTGATTCCACATTTGCTGGAATCACATCAAGCTGAATTTGAGAAGGCAAAGATACTGGTGGGTATATATGTGCTGTGTGTGTCCCTTTTGTGGAAACTAGGGTTTTGACCTTCTTCTTCCTTGAAAAGGCTTGAATTGGTGAATGTGTAGCTGCAGTGTCCCTCCCTCTTTTGTTCTGTGTCCCTGGATGGGGACTATTTTCAATAGTTACATCCTTTTGGGAGGATGCAACTAGGGATGTGCTGGACTCCTTTTGAACCATTACAGTCTTTTGAGAGACTGTGGCTTGGCTGGAATGGGTACCACTCACCTCTCCCACCTTATCCTGGGGGGCTTTTTGATGATCACCCCTCCCCTCACCACTCACACCCTGTTCACTCCCTTCAGGGTTTATGGTAGTTGTTACAACTGTTGTCTTTTGAGAAACAACATAGGTAGGTTTCTTTGACTTGACTTTGGAGATTTTAGATTTGGTGGCTTTGGTAGGAGCCTGTTTGGACAATGACACAGGTTCCATAGCCACACTAGAAGGCAAAGAAACATTGGGGTTGGAAATAGTAGGAGTTATAGAAACATTTACCTCACTTACATGTGGTGCTTTCATGATTGGCAAGTATACCAATGGCACCTGGCTGTTGAGGTTCATTCTCAAAAGGTCTGCAAGGACCCTTTTCTCTTGTGCCCAGCATTTGAGTTTATTATTCTCATTGGATATAACCAAACCTTCAGCAACATGGTTAGCCAATAACATAAAGAATCTAGCAAAGTAGATGTTATGTGGTCTATTAGCTTTGTTACCTAATCTGGAACCTAATTCTAGCATAACACAGTTGCTAAAATTAAAGTACCTATCAGAAACTAGCATATAGAGCATATTAACAAGAGATGAAGTGATAGCATCAAAATTGCTAATCTTCCCAGAGAAAACCTTAATAAAGGCATCTCCAAGAAAACTCCATTCTTTCCTAAGGCCTTTCCTTCTAATACTACCTAAACTAGAAGAATAAAAAGCATAGCCTATGGAATCTAGCATAGCAGAGACATCTTTATCAGTGTGTGGTGTCATGGCATTATTCTCAGGCAACTTAAAGCAAGATTGTAAATCATCACAATTAATGCAATAGTCCTTACCTTTGAGAGAGAAAGCAATAGTCATATCTGTGGAGTTGAACTCTACAGTTGTCCAAATCTCCTCAATCACTTCACAGTAGATGGTTGGGGCTTCCAGCATTGCATAGCTCAGTTTGCAGTTCTTGATGAAGTCCATCATCTTGTGATAATCAGAATGGGCTTCCTTCTTTTCAACTAAGACTATGAAATTATTCTTTTCCTAAACAAATCCTGTTTGAGACATAATTTTGACTACTGGTGCCATTTTTGTGAGTAGAGGTTGCAGAGATGAACTTGAGAATTGAGAGAGAAAGAGAATGATAATTGCAAGAAAGCGTAAAGTGAAAATAAGAATTCAATTGGACTTTTATACTTTCTTGAATTAAAACATAAATTAAAATAATTAAATGATACTTTTAAGTAAGTGAAAGCCGTTCAGGAATAAATGAAACTGTAGAAATTCTGAAAACTGTAGAAATTCTGAAAACTACCGTAAATACAAATACATACAACACTGTATATCTGTATCAACGGTTGAGTAAAAGAATCAATGGCTGTGACTCACTAACGTGACACATCAACGGATAAGGTAAATAGTTATCCGTTGATGAACAACACTATTTTATCCGTTGAAGGATAAAATTACCAGAAATGTATTTGTCTTTCAACGGATAATGAATATCCGTTGATAGAACAATTTTGGCTTTCAACGGATAGGGAATATCCGTTGATAGGATAAGTCTTGATTAAAGCCAACTTTGTTCTTGCAGCTAATTCATTTCAGGCTACAAGACAGATTGCATAGATGACATAGATTATGAATAGTTAAGCATACCTAACTCACTTACTAATCTTGTGAATGTTGATTCATCAAGTGGCTTGGTAAATATGTCTGCAATCTGCTTTTCACTTGGAACAAAATGAAGTTCCACTGTACCTTTCATCACATGTTCCCTAATGAAGTGGTACTTGATATCAATGTGCTTGGTTCTTGAGTGCTGCACTGGATTTTCAGTAATGGCAATGGCACTTGTGTTGTCACAAAATATTGGAATTTTGTCAACAGTTATACCATAGTTAAATAACTGATTCCTCATCCACAGTATTTGTGCACAGCAACTACCAGCTGCAATGTATTCAGCTTCAGCTGTTGATGTGGAAACGGAATTCTGCTTCTTGCTGAACCATGATACAAGCTTGTTTCCTAGAAATTGACAGGTGCCTGTTGTGCTTTTCCTGTCTAATTTGCAACCTGCATAATCTGCATCTGAGTAGCCAATTAGATCAAAACCAGACTCTCTAGGGTACCAAATTCCTAGATTTGGAGTCCCTTTGAGATATCTGAAAATTCTTTTAATAGCCACTAAGTGAGATTCTTTAGGGTCAGCTTGAAATCTAGCACAGAGACATGTAGAAAACATAATATCAAGTCTACTAGCAGTTAAATATAAAAGTAAGCCAACCATGCCTCTATAACTTGTAATATCCACAGACTTTTCAGCCTTGTTTAATTCAAGCTTGGTGGCAGTGGCCATGGGAGTTTTTGCAGGTGAACAATCCATTAAGTCAAACTTCTTTAAAAGATTATAAATATATTTAGTTTGACTAATGAAAATTCCACCACTAACTTGTTTAACTTGTAAACCAAGAAAGTAAGTTAGCTCTCCCATCATGCTCATTTCATATTTACTTTGCATTAATTTAGCAAACTTTTTACAAAGTTTATCATCTGTAGATCCAAATATAATATCATCTACATAAATTTGTACAAGTATCTTAGAGCCATTAACATTTCTAAAGAAGAGAGTTTTGTCAACAGTACCTCTTGTGAAGTGATTATCTAGAAAGAACTTTGATAAAGTCTCATACTAGGCTCTAGGTGCTTGCTTTAGTCCATAGAGTGCTTTCAAAAAATAATACACATTGTCTGGAAAATTTGGATCTTCAAAACCTGGAGGTTGGCTTACATAAACTTCTTCCTCCAATTCCCCATTTAGAAATGCACTCTTGACATCCATCTGATAGACTTTGAAATTGGCATTAGCTGCATAGGCTAGAAAAATTCTGATGGCTTCAAGTCTTGCAACTGGAGCAAATGTTTCATCAAAATCTATTCCCTCTTGTTGAGAATAGCCTTTGGCAACCAATCTGGCTTTATTCCTTATGACAATGCCATTTTCATCTATCTTGTTTCTGAATACCCTTTTTGTGTCAATAGACCTCTTGTTCTTTGGCTTGGGTACCAGCTTCCACACTTTGTTCCTCTCAAATTGGTTTAGCTCCTCTTGCATAGCTAAAATCCAATCTGGATCCAAAAGAGCTTCTTTCACTCGCTTAGGTTCCTCCTGTGATAGAAAGCTACTATACAGACATTCATCTTGAGTAGCTCTTCTAGTTTGTACTTTAGATGTAGCACCACCAATGATCAGTTCAAAAGGGTGATTCTTGGTCCATTTCCTTTGAGTTGGTAGATTAGCCCTTGATGAGGTTGCCTCAGTATTGTCATGATGTGAGATAGAATGTTGATTTGTTGAAACTCCCCCTGAGTTGCTAATCCTTTGAAAGGAATTGGGAGTTCTATCAACTGATGAGGTGAAGTGATTATCCGTTGACAGACTGTGATCAACGGATGCTTCGTTATGAACTTCAACGGATGATGCACTTTGTCTTTCAACGGATGCTGCAGTGCTTCTTTCAACGGAAGCTGAATTTTGACTTTCAACGGATGCAGCATTATGTGCATTACCCAAAGGCAGACTCTGGTTTCTTCTTGAGATGCCTTCTTCATCATTCTCATCTTCACTATCATCACAATATATCTCAATATTGTCAAATTTGAGTCCTTCATGATGTCCCTCATCTGTTAGTCCATCAATCTTTTTATCATCAAACACAACATGTACAGATTCCATGACAATGTTGGTTCTTAGATTGTAGACCCTGTATGACTTTCCAGCAGAATAACCAACAAATATTCCTTCATCAGCTTTTGCATCAAACTTTCCTTTGTGATCAAATTGATTCCTTAAGATGTAACATTTGCAACCAAAGACATGTAGAAAGTTTAAAGTTGGTTTTCTTCTCTTGAATAATTGATAGGGAGTCATGCATTTTGCTTGATTGATGAGAGAAATATTCTGAGTGTAACATGCACAGTTAACAGCCTCAGCCCAAAAATAAGTTGGGAGCTTTGACTCCTCAAGCATTGTCCTTGCAGCTTCAATTAGTGATTTGTTCTTCCTTTCCACCACACCATTTTGTTGTGGAGTTCTTGGAGCTGAGAACTCATGCATGATCCCATTTACTCCACAGAACATCATCATGGTTGAATTCTTGAACTCAGTTCCATTGTCACTCCTAATATTCCTTACTTTGAAATCAGGATGATTATTGACTTGCTCGATATGATTGATGATGATTTCACTAGCTTCATCCTTTGATCCAAGAAAATAAACCCATGAAAACTTTGAGAAATCATCTACAATCACTAGGCAGTATCTTTTCCTTGAAATTGACAATACATTGACTGGTCCAAAAAGATCCATGTGTAGAAGTTGCAGTGGTTCATCAATTGCAGATTCAAGCTTCTTACTGAATGATACTTTCTTTTGCTTTCCTTTCTGACAAGCATCACACAGTCCATCCCTTGTGAATTCCACTAGAGGCATTCCTCTAACTAAGTCCTTTTTGACTAGATCATTCATTGTCTTGAAATTCAAATGGGACAGCTTCTTGTGCCATAGCCAA
Source organism: Apium graveolens (assembly GCF_009905375.1). NCBI lineage: Eukaryota > Viridiplantae > Streptophyta > Magnoliopsida > Apiales > Apiaceae > Apium > Apium graveolens. The sequence goes on along the minus strand of NW_027417219.1, from coordinate 32,109 downwards.
CTTTCAACTGGACTTGCTTTGCTGAGAAGACAAGTAATGGATTCTGCATCTGTAGAGTTGAAATCAGCTAAGTACACATTTCCTTTTCTAACTCCAGTTAGAACCACTTTATTTTCCTTTTTACTTGTGACAATACAGGCTTCAGAATTGAAGGAAACAGTATTCCCTATGTCACATAGTTGACTGATGCTCAATAAATTGTGTTTGAGACCATCAACCAATGCAACTTCATCAATGATGACATTTTCTTTTGAAATCAAGCCATATCCCATAGTGAATCCTTTGTTGTAATCTCCAAAGGTTATGCTAGGGCCAGCTCTCTCCTTAAATTCTGTGAGCAGGGTGAAATCTCTTGTCATGTGTCTTGAACAACCACTGTCCAAGTACCATAGATTCCTTCTTTGTCCCTGCACACAACAAAATCAATCAAGTTGATTTTGGTACCCAAGTTTCCTTGGGTCCAGCCTTGTTAGTCTTTTTCCTAGACTTGCATCTTTTGACTTAGGTAACTTTGGGTCAACCTTGGTCTCAGATGTGGTTGGTTGAAGTGTAGGGTTAGTCACAGAATCATTTAACACATTTGATTGAATTTGATAAGGCATAGGTTGTGCAAACATGTTATTCCACATAGGCATATTGTATGGCATTTGAGGCATACTAAATGCAGTAAAGTAAGGATTGTTAATGTATGGCATGTTTGCAAAATGTGCATGGGGATTCTGGTGAGACATAACAGGCATAGCGTGCAGAGGTGACATAGATATGTTAGGCATGGAGGGATTTGAAGGCATGGGAGCATTTTTAATAGATTTGCAATTATCAGATAGGTGATTAACACTTTTACAATGTACACAGCTTTTTCTGGGAGCATACCTATCAGGTGTGTAATTGTTATGTTTATTAATCCCTACCTTCCCATTTCTTTTAGATTTTCTTTTAGTTTCCTTCTTATCCTCAACCAACTTAAGCCTATCTTTCAACTGATCTAAAGTCATGTGTCCTATATTCACCTTACTGACATCTCTGGATGTGCTAGCTCCTTCTTTGACAAAGTTCTTGAGAGTTGAATCATTCTTTATATTTTTAAAAGAACTTGCCTGTTTTAATTGATGAGCCTTCAACGGATGCTCCTTTTCTTCGTTCAACGGATAACTTTCATCATCCGTTGATTCCACATCCGTTGACAATCCATCAATTAATTCTAACTTCTTTTTGTTTTTCTTCCAGGCATCCTTACAGAGTGATTCAATTCTCTGAACCTTGGCAATTTGAGCACCAACATCCCTAGATGTTTTCTAGGCCTTCATTACCTCTTGCTCACTTTTTAACTATTTAGAAAGAATTTCTACTTTCTTAACAGTTTCTTCTAGTTCACTCTCGACAGTCAAGCATTTAAGTTTAATCTTTTCAAGCTCAATTACCTGACTCTCTAACACAACATTCCTATCACTTAAAAACACATTATTTTCTTTGATCCTAGTGTTTTCTTTAGCTAGTGATTTAAGGGAAACACACAAATGATATAATTCATTGGACATATCATTTATGGCTTCATTGCATTCATGTTTAGAAAGCTGAGAGAGATCAATAGTAATTACCTGGTTGCTTGATGAACTAGTTTCATTTTCATCAGAATTAGCCATCAGGGCTAGGTTGACATATTCCACATCATCATCTTCATTTACTCCATCTGCTGCCCAATCATCTTGAGTGAGAAAAGCTCTTTCCTTTTGTTTGAGCAAATCAAAATACTTCCTTTTGTAATCAACTTGCTCAAATTTCTTTTTCTCAGAATTTGGCTTCCTACACTCACTTGCAAAGTGTCCACTAATGCCACAGTTGTAACATTTGAACTTTGATATGTCCACCATGTTTTTGTTTGGCTTAGTGAACTTTGTGTTTTTCCTGAACTTCAACTTTGCAAACCTCCTGGACAGAAAGGCCAGATGTTCATCAATATCATCAGATTCATCCTGACTGGAATTGTCTTCATCCTTAGCAACTTGCTCTTTACCCTTGCTTGATTCTGATTTGCTTGTGCCAATTTTGAGACTTGGCATTGTCTTTTCCTCATTTCTGGCTTCAACTTTTTCACTGTCAGCTACAAGTGCAACTGATCCTCCTTTTCTCTTTCCCTTTTCCAACAGCTCATGTTGCTCCATCTCAAGTTCATAAGTCTTCAAAATTCCATATAATCTTTCAAGTGTGAAGTCCTTATAATCTTGAGAATTTCTTAGAGAAACAGTCATAGGCTTCCATTCCTTTGGTAGAGATCTTATAAATTTTAGATTGGAGTCCTTGACTTGGTACACTCTTCCATACAGCTTTAATCCATTCAATAGTTTCTGAAATCTGTTGAATGTATCATTCAATGATTCTCCTTCTTCAAAGTGGAAATATTCATATTGTTGAATGAGAAGCTGCATTTTGTTTTCTCTAACTTGCTCAGTGCCTTCACAGATAAGCTGCACAGTATCCCAAATTTCCTTAGCAGTTTGGCTATTGATGACATTGTCAAACATATCTTGATCCAGGCCATTAAACAAAATGTTCATGGCTTTCTTGTCCTTGTGGACCTCTTCAATATCTTCAACAGTCCATTCTGCCTTTGGCTTGGGAATAGACTGTCCAACAGCAACTGTAGCAGTAGCAGCTGTGGCCACCTTGTGTGGGATGTGAGGACCATTCTCAATGCAGTTGATGTAGCTTTCATCTTGAGAGAGAAGATGTAAATGCATCTTCACCTTCCAGTGATGATAGTTATCTCTTTCCAGGATTGGAATCTTTACACCAATATCCTTCTTACTCATGCTGTTAGCAGAATAGATCTTTAAACTCTTTGTATGTTAAGAGCTTGCTCTGATATCAATTGTTATTCCCTGTGGACTAACAATGAGATTTACAGAAGGGGGGTTGAATGTAAATCCCAAAACTTTTTCAAGTTTTGAGCAATTTGTAAGACTGAGTGTTTGAATGATCAAATGTGTGTAAATTGCTTGGAGCTGATGCAGACAGGTATATATTTAAACACAAATGTAATGAACACAAAGAACTTAAAAACTTTTCTGGTGGATTTGTTGTTCCACCAGAGATGTGTTATTTCAGAAAATCTGTGATTCAAAATTAAATCACAGCTGCTTCCTAGTACAAACTAGATGATTTTCTCTCTTGATATTTCTAAACAGCTCAGGGAAAATTCATATCTAATTACTAGCTGCTACTTGGTTTATATAACACCAAGTTTACAAGTGAAGACAAAGATAAAGTACAATAGGACAATAGTTCTCCACTTGTTTCTGTTCCATTTTTATCCAGTGTAATATGGAATTATCTGTTGACTTTCCATTATGAACCAGACTAAAAACGGCTGCTTTTTCTGCTGTTCCTGAAATAGGCTACCACATCTCTGTCAATCCATGTGCCTCTGTCAGCTTTGTTAACTGTCACTATCAACTGCTATGAGACTGAGCATCCGTTGAAGCTTTCATCCATTGATGGCTTTATCCGTTGATGCTCTAGCAGTGCATCCGTTGAAGCTTTCATCCATTGATGGCTTTAACCGTTGATGCTCTAGCAGTGCATCCGTTGAAGCTTTCATCCGTTGATGGCTTTATCCGTTGATGCTCTAACAGTTGAAGCTTTATCCGTTGAGGCGTTAGAGACATCCGTTGAAGCTTAGTTTCTTATCCGTTAAAGGTCTTCAATATCCGTTGACACTTCTTCACTTATATAAAATTACAAGGCATGAAATATTTACAATTAGCCCTCCTACTTGTACATCCATTAGTAGTCAACATGACTGATTATCTCCTAACAACATCTAAGAATTACAGCTTGAAACCAGAGAGTGAGATGTGCTACAATACCAAACTTATTGCTAAGTAAGGCTACTCCTTCAACGGATAGCCAAGATGGTCTTATCCGTTGAGGCTACAAACACTAGATTTCTACTTAAGTGTTTTGCTGAACTTATCATCAAACTAATACACATATTCCTAACAGAAAGCTTTAAAATTAAACTTACTTGAAAAAGAATGATGATCACATAAATAAATTTGATGAAAAAGGAGAGAATATGATGAAATTAGGGGTGGGAAAGATGAGAAAAACGGCTACTGGATTGAAAGAGGCAGTAGGGTTTCTAAAATGAACTCCTAAATCCAATGGAATATAGTTGAATTTATGATAAGGCTAAAAACGATATAAATCAGTCGAATTTAAGTTTCCACCTTTTTCAGCCGAATTTCTTTTTTTACCGCTTTTAGTCGAATTTAGCATTTTAGTAAAATTAACCGAATTCTGTCAAACAAAGTTTCCCGCCTTGTATAAAATTTCCGGGGGAAATGAGGGAAATTTCCCGCCAAATTAAAAACATATTTCGATTGCCTGCAGTCGAATTTAGTAAATTACATTAAATTTTATTTGGTGAGAAAATTCTCTCTTTTTTTCCTTTAGTCATAAATTCGACCGAATATTTTTTCGGTCGAATTTAACTTTAAATACGACCGATTTAAATTCGACCATTTTATTTCAACTAGTTAAAGTTGAATTTGATATACGACTGCTAGCGGTCGAATATAGTATTTCACTAAATTCAACCGAATTCAGTTTAATAAAGTTTCCCGCTGTAAACTAAATTCGGAAGGAAATTTCCCGCTAAAATTCAAAAATAAATTTCGATTGTCTGTGGTCGAATTTAGTAAATGGAAAAAAATAATTTGGCGGGAAACTTCCCGCTTTTTTTCCCACAATTTATAAATTTGACCGAATTTTTTTCGGTCGAATTTTACTCTAAATACGACCGATTTAAATTCGACTGTTTTTATTTCAACTGTTTCAAGTTGAATTTATTTGTAAATTCGACCAATTAAATTCGACTATTAGATTTCGACCGGGGCCAGTTGAATTTAACCGTGCCAAACCGTTTCGACCGCCTGCGGTCGAATTTAGACGCGGTCGAAATTGCATCAGTTGTAATTAACCCTATTTTCTTGTAGTGATAATAGTGTTCCTGACCTGTTTTTTAGTGACGAGCGAATCGCAATTGGGAGCAAGTGATGCAAAATCGTATGGCAATCGTGAGATTTCATTCCGGTAAGACGAAGATTTTCCATTAAAACCAGGTTCCGAATATTAGAACAAAAACCATCAGGCAACTTCATGCCAAGGAAGGATGAGCAAACAACCTTTTTTCAGAATGGGTTAGTTTCCAAGATGCCAATGGTAACTTCTCCTTTTCCCCGGAGTTTTTGGCCTTAGTTCTGTTCTAATCCCCATTTCAGCCATGTCAATATGCACAAATTCCTTGTATTTCGTCATCTTTGGTATATTAAGCATCATACCGAGTAAAGATTCACATATATTTTTCTCGATGTACATCACATCGAGAACATGTCGAACCGGTAAAAATTTCCAATACTCAAGTTCAAAAAATATAGAAACCTTCTTCCATACAGGTCGAGCATCACCTTTCTTCAATCGTGGTTGGCATTGTGTTTTATCATAGACATGTCCCTTTAAATGTTGCACTCTTTCAAGTACCTCCTCTCCGGTCAATGGAATTAGAGCTATTTCTTTTTCTGCGGTGTTATCAAAATCTTGTTTCTTCCGACGATAAGGATGATGACGGGGCAACCACCTTCGATGCCTCATGACCACGCACTTACGATAATTGACAAGCCTTGTAGCTTTTGTTTGATCAACGCAGATAGGACAACCATTATACCCTTTGATTATATTTCCCGACACGTTGCCATAAGCTGGATAATCACTAATAGTCCATAACAAGATGCCTCTTAGCAAAAACTGCTCATTCTTGTAAGCATGGTACACTTGTTTACCATGCCACAACTTTTTTCAATCATCTATAAGTGGTTGAAGAAACATATCAATATCATTTCCGGGTTGAGTTGGTCCAGATATCAACAAGCATAGCATTATATACTTCCGTTTCATACAAAGCCATGGTGGAAGATTATAAATTGACATAAAAACAGGCCAACATGAGTAATCAAGATTACAACTACGAAAATGATTGAATCCATCAGAAGATAGAGCTAACCGTAAGTTTCTAGGATCAGAAGAAAAATCTGGCAACCTTGCATCAACTTCCTTCTATGTTTGTGCATCAGCAGGGTGTCTCAATTTACCATCCTTTAACCTTTCCCTGTCATGCCAAGTCAAGTCCTTAGATGTCTGAGGTGAGTTGAACAAATTCCTCAGACGTGGTATTAATGGAAAATACCATAAAACCTTGGCAAGAATCCCTTCCAATTCATCTCCTTTTTTGTTTAACTTCCATCGAGAGGCTTGACAAATGCAACACTTCGTCTCATCTTCATCTCTCTCTCCTCGGTATAGTAAACAATAATTCGGACATACGTGTATTTTTTCATACTTCATTCCCAAGGCACACAAGCTTTTTTTAGCTTCATTGAATGAAGAAGGAAATGTGTTGCCCTGTGGAAGCATAGACCCGACCAAAAGTAGCATTTCAGATAAGCAAGTATCAAATATTTCATATTTTGCTTTTAAGTTATAAAACTTTACCAAAACCTTCATCTTAGGGAACTATCTGTCCCTTCAGTGGTAGGCTCACCTCCTTCTCTATTGCACTCTCCGTGCCAAATCAAACACTTGTACATTTGATCGATACCATTGAGAAAAAGATGGTCCCTTACTTTTCGAGCATGTCAATGTTTACTATGTGCGCATTTTATACATGGACAACAGATTTTATTTTCACTAAATCCGTTCTCAAATGCACACAATAACAAATCCTCGACTCCTTTTTTGAATTGTTTTGTTCTTCTATATGCCTTTAACCAAGACCTGTCCATCTGTTTTAATTCAAAATATGACACATAATTAGAAGTTACAACTAATAATCTTACCACATAATTGTACTACTAATTGTACTATTAATTACTACTAATTACTATCTGCAAATACAAATTAAATAAAGCTTAACACTAAAACATTGCCTAAATATAATTATGAAGCCTAAAAATTTAATGAAATTAAACTTAATGGAGATGAAGTAATTACCTTAACACTGACCCAATCAAAAAGATGAAGTTGTGGTTTCAATCGAGTTTTTTTGAATTTAATCGAAAAGTTATTTTCAATCGAGATGAAGTTATTTTGATGAAGAGGATGAAGAGCTTGAGTGAAGAAATTGAGTGAAGAAGATGAAGAAATCGAGTCGAGAAATCGAGTGAAGAAGATAAAGAAATCGATTCAAGATATCGAGTGAAGAAGATGAAGGAGAGAAAATGAATGGCTTGGGAAAAAGATCTGGGAGGTTTGAATGGCTTAAGACAAAGATCTGGGCCTATTAATAAGTACAGGCAGCACGCACAAACATTTTGTGCTTTTTTAACAAAAAAATCCGACAACGGTAAAGCAGCCAAACCCCTTATATCACAGAAATAACGACAATACAAATATTTAGAAAACCGTTGTATAACAGATACACTGTTCAATCGTCTGAAAACAAGTTATATAACGACTTACAAGTACGGGTCAAAATACCGGTTGACTGTTAAAATAACAAACCAAATAAATTTTTGTCATATCACTAAAATATATAGTTCTTAACATCTCTACGGTTGGATCATTCATAAACTTTTAAAAAAATAGAAACTTTAGTACGAGACTAAACACAAGTTACAAGTACACGTCAAAATACCGGTTGACTGTTAAAATAACAAACCAAACATATTTATTTTTTCTCAAATTTTTGTCATATCACTAAAATATATAGTTCTTAACAACTGTACGGTGGCATCATTCATAAACTTTACAAAAAATAGAAAATTTAGTATGAGACTAAACACAAGTTACAAGTACGGGTCAAAATACCGGTTGACTATTAAAATAACAAACCAAACATATTTATTTTTTTTCTCAAATTTTTGTCATATCAGTAAAATATATAGTTCTTAACATCCGTACGGTTCGATAATTCATAAACTTTTTTAAAAAAATAGAAACTTTAGTACGAGACTAAACACAAGTTACAAGTACATGTCAAAATACCGGTTAACTGTTAAAATAACAAACCAAATAAATTATTTTTTTTCTCAAATTTTTGTCATATCACTAAAATATATAGTTTTTAACATCCGTACGGTTGGATCATTCATAAACTTTTTAAACAAAATAGAAACTTTAGTACAAGACTAAACATAAGTTACAAGTACGGGTCAAAATACCGATTGACTGTTAAAATAACAAACCAAAAATATTTATTTTTTTCTCAAATGTTTGTAATATCATTAAAATATATAGTTCTTAACATCTGTACAGTTGGATCATTCATAAAATTTTAAAAAAAAATAGAAACTTTAGTACGAGACTAAACACAAGTTACAAGTACAGGTCAAAATACCGGTTGACTAGTAAAATAACAAATCAAACACATTTATTTTTTTGTCAATTTTTTGTCATATCACTAAAATATATAGATCTTAACATCCGTACGATTGTATCATTCATAAAAAAAAAAATTAAAAAAAAGAAACTTTAGTATGAGACTAAACATAAGTTACAAGTACAGGTCAAAATACCGATTGACTGTTAAAATAACAAACCAAACATATTTATTTTTTTCTCAAACTTATGTCATATCACTAAAATATATAGTTCTTAACATCCGTACGGTTGAATAACTCATAAACGTTTTAAAAAAATAGAAACTTTAGTACGAGACTAAACACAAGTTACAAGTACGGGTCAAAATACCGGTTGACTGGTAAAATAACAAATCAAACACATTTAGTTTTTTGTCAAATTTTTGTCATATCACTAAAATATATAGATCTTAACATTCGTATGGTGGGATCATTCATAAATATTTTTAAAAAAATAGAAACTTTAGTACGAGACTAAACACAAGTTACAGGTACGGGTCAAAATGTTTAGTCTCGTACTAAATATTTATGAATGATCCAACTGTACGGATGTTAAGATCTATATATTTTAGTGATATGGCACACATTTGAGAAAAAAATAAATATGTTTGGTTTGTTATTATAACAGTCAACCTATAAATAGTTCTCAAACCAAACATATTTATTTTTTTCTCAAATTTTTGTCATATCACTAAATTATATAGTTCTTAACATCCGTACGGTTGGATAATTCATAAACTTTTTAAAAAAATAGAAACTTTAGTACGAGGCTAAACACAAGTTACAAGTAAATGTCAAAATACCGGTTGACTGTTAAAATAACAAACCAAATAAATTTATTTTTTCTCAAATTTTTGTCATATCACTAACATATATAGTTTTTAACATCCGTACGGTTGGATCATTCATAAACTTTTGAAAAAAAATGGAAACTTTAGTACGAGACTAAACATAAGTTACAAGTACGGGTCAAAATACTAATTGACTGTTAAAATAACAAACCAAACATATTTATTTTTTTCTCAAATGTTTGTCATATCATTAAAATATATAGTTCTTAACATCTGTACGGTTGGATCTTCATAAAATTTTAAAAAAAATAGAAACTTTAGTACGAGACTAACCACAAGTTACAAGTACGGGTCAAAATACTAGTTGACTGGTAAAATAACAAATCAAACACATTTATTTTTTTGTCAAATTTTTGTCATATCACTAAAATATATAGATCTTAACATCCGTATGGTTGGATCATTCATAAATATTTTTAAAAAAATAGAAACTTTAGTACGAGACTAAACACAAGTTTTAAGTACGGGTCAAAATACCGGTTAACAGTTAAAATAACAAACCAAACATATTTATTTTTTTCTCAAATTTTTTTATATCACTAAAATATATAGTTCTTAACATCCGTACGGTTGGATCATTCATAAAATTTTAAAAAAAATAGAAACTTTAGTACGAGACTAAACACAAGTTACAAGTACGGGTCAAAATACCGGTTGACTGGTAAAATAACAAATCAAACACATTTATTTTTTTGTCAAATTTTCGTCATATCACTAAAATATTTAGATCTTAACATCCGTACGGTTGGATCATTCATAAATATTTTTTAAAAAATAGAAACTTTAGTACGAACCTAAACACAAGTTACAAGTACGGGCCAAAATATAGGTTGACAGTTAAAATAACAAACCAAACATATTTATTTTTTTCTCAAATTTTTGTCATATCACTAAAATATATAGTTCTTAACATCCGTACGGTTGGATAATTCATAAACTTTTTACAAAAATAGAAACTTTAGTACGAGACTAAACACAAGTTACAAGTACGGGTCAAAATACCGGTTGACTGTTAAAATAAGAAACCAAACATATTTATTTTTTCTCAAATTTTTATCATATCACTAAAATATATAGTTCTTAACATCCGTACGGTGGGATCATTCATAAACTTTAACAAAAATAGAAACTTTAGTACGAGACTAAACACAAGTTACAAGTACGGGTCAAAATACCGGTTGTCTGTTAAAATAACAAACCAAACATATTTATTTTTTTCTCAAATTTTTGTCATATCACTAAATTATATAGTTCTTAACATCCGTACGGTTGGATAATTCATAAACATTTTAAAAAAATAGAAACTTTAGTACGAGACTAAACACAAGTTACAAGTACGGGTCAAAATACCGGTTGACTGGTAAAATAACAAATCAAACACATTTAGTTTTTTGTCAAATTTTTGTCATATCACTAAAATATATAGATCTTAACATCCGTACAGTTGGATCATTCATAAATATTTTTAAAAAAATAGAAACTTTAGTACGAGACTAAACACAAGTTACAGGTACGGGTCAACATATAGGTTGACTGTTATAATAACAAACCAAACATATTTATTTTTTTCTCAAATGTGTGCCATATCACTAAAATATATAGATCTTAACATCCGTACGGTTGGATCATTCATAAATATTTTTAAAAAAATAGAAACTTTAGTACGAGACTAAACACAAGTTACAAGTACGGGTCAAAATACCGGTTGACTATTAAAATAACAAACCAAACATATTTATTTTTTTCTCAAATTTTTGTCATATCACTAAAATATATAGTTCTTAACATCCGTACGGTTGGATCATTCATAAAATTTTAAAAAAAATAGAAACTTTAGTACGAGACTAAACACAAGTTACAAGTACGGGTCAAAATACCGGTTGACTGTTAAAATAAGAAACCAAACATATTTATTTTTTCTCAAATTTTTGTCATATCACTAAAATATATATTTCTTAACATCCGTACGGTGGGATAATTCATAAAATTTAACAAAAATAGAAACTTTAGTACGAGACTAAACACAAGTTACAAGTACGGGTCAAAATACCGGTTGTCTGTTAAAATAACAAACCAAACATATTTATTTTTTTCTCAAATTTTTGTCATATCACTAAATTATATAGTTCTTAACATCCGTACGGTTGGATAATTCATAAACTTTTTAAAAAAATAGAAACTTTAGTACGAGACTAAACACAAGTTACAAGTACATGTCAAAATACCGGTTGACTGTTAAAATAACAAACCAAATAAATTTATTTTTTCTCAAATTTTTGTCATATCACTAAAATATATAGTTTTTAACATCCGAACGGTTGGATCATTCATAAACTTTTGAAAAAAAATGGAAACATTAGGACGAGACTAAACATAAGTTACAAGTACGGGTCAAAATACTTATTGACTGTTAAAATAACAAACCAAACATATTTATTTTTTCTCAAATGTTTGTCATATCATTAAAATATATAGTTCTTAACATCCGTACGGTTGGATCTTCATAAAATTTTAAAAAAATAGAAACTTTAGTACGAGACTAAACACAAGTTACAAGTACATGTCAAAATACCGGTTGACTGTTAAAATAACAAACCAAATAAATTTATTTTTTCTCAAATTTTTGTCATATCACTAAAATATATAGTTTTTAACATCCGTACGGTTGGATCATTCATAAACTTTTGAAAAAAATGGAAACTTTAGGACGAGACTAAACATAAGTTACAAGTACGGGTCAAAATACTTATTGACTGTTAAAATAACAAACCAAACATATTTATTTTTTCTCAAATGTTTGTCATATCATTAAAATATATAGTTCTTAACATCCGTACGGTTGGATCTTCATAAAATTTTAAAAAAATAGAAACTTTAGTACGAGACTAAACACAAGTTACAAGTACATGTCAAAATACCGGTTGACTGTTAAAATAACAAACCAAATAAATTTATTTTTTCTCAAATTTTTGTCATATCACTAAAATATATAGTTTTTAACATCCGTACGGTTGGATCATTCATAAACTTTTGAAAAAAATGGAAACTTTAGGACGAGACTAAACATAAGTTACAAGTACGGGTCAAAATACTAATTCACTGTTAAAATAACAAACCAAACATATTTATTTTTTTCTCAAATTTTTGTCATATCACTAAAATATATAGTTCTTAACATCCGTACGGTTGGATAATTCATAAACTTTTTACAAAAATAGAAACTTTAGTACGAGACTAAACACAAGTTACAAGTACGGGTCAAAATACCGGTTGACAGTTAAAATAACAAACCAAACATATTTATTTTTTTCTCAAATTTTTGTCATATCACTAAAATATATAGTTTTTTAACATCCGTACGGTTGGATCATTCATAAAATTTTAAAAAAAATAGAAACTTTAGTACAAGACTAAGCACAAGTTACAAGTACAGGTCAAAATACCGGTTGACTGGTAAAATAACAAATCAAACACATTTATTTTTCTGTCAAATTTTGGTCATATCACTAAAATATATAGATCTTAACATCCGTATGGTTGGATCATTCATAAATATTTTTTAAAAAATAGAAACTTTAGTACGAGACTAAACACAAGTTACAAGTACGGGTCAAAATATAGGTTGACTTTTATAATAACAAACCAAACATATTTATTTTTCCTCAAATGTGGGTCATATCACTAAAATATATAGATCTTAACATCCGTATGGTTGGATCATTCATAAATATTTTTAAAAAAATAGAAACTTTAGTACGAGACTAAACACAAGTTACAAGTACGGGTCAAAATACCGGTTGACTATTAAAATAACAAACCAAACATATTTATTTTTTTCTCAAATTTTTGTCATATCACTACAATATATTGTTCTTAACATCCGTACGGTTGGATCATTCATAAAATTTTAAAAAAAATAGAAACTTTAGTACGAGACTAAACACAAGTTATAAGTACGGGTCAAAATACCGGTTGACTGGTAAAATAACAAGTCAAACACATTTATTTTTCTGTCAAATTTTGGTCATATCACTAAAATATATAGTTCTTAACATCCGTACGGTTGGATAATTTATAAACTTTATAAAAAAATAGAAACTTTAGTACGAGACTAAACACAAGTTACAAGTACAGGTCAAAATACCGGTTGACTATTAAAATAGCAAACCAAATAAATTTATTTTTTTCTCAAATTTTTGTCATATCACTAAAATATATAGTTCTTAACATCCGTACGGTTGGATAATTCATAAACTTTTAAAATAAATAGAAACTTTAGTACGAGACTAAACACAAGTTATAAGTACGGGTCAAAATACCGGTTGACTGTTAAAATAACAAATCAAACATATTTATTTTTTCTCAAATTTTTGTCATATCACTAAAATATATAGTTCTTAACCTCCGTACAGTTGGTTCATTAATAAACTTGTTATTCCTAGTGGACTAACAATGAGATTTACAGAAGGGGGGTTGAATGTAAATCTCAAAACTTTTTCAAGTTTTGAGCAGTTTATAAAGTTGTGTGTTCAAGAAGAACAAGTGTGTGAATTGCTTTAAGCTAATACAGACAGATATATATTCAAGCACAAATGTAAAGAACACAACAGACCTTAAAAACTTTTCTGGTGGATTTGTTGTTCCACCAGAGATGGTATTTTAGAAAATCTGTGATTAAACAACGTTGATCACAGCTGCATCCTAGTACAAACTAGATGAATTTTCTCTCAATATTTTTCTAAACAGCTCTGGAAAATTCTCTTCTAATTACTAGCTTCTACTTGGTTTATATATTACCAAGTGTACAAGTGAAAAACAATATAAAAATACAGTAATAAAATAAGTTCTTCACTTGCTTCTTTTCCTGTTCACTCCAGTACTTTGTTGACTATTGCATCTTTGTACTGAAGAAGAACGGCTGCTTTTTCTGTTGTTCCTGAAATTCGGCTACCACATCTCAGTTGTCTCTATCAACCCATGTGCCTCTGTTCTTACGTACAACTACCCCTTATCAACGGCTAATCATTAGAGCATCCGTTGAAGCTTTCATCCGTTGAAGCTTTCATCCGTTGATGCACTCATCCGTTGAAGGATGTTATCCGTTGATGACTTTATCCGTTGAAGCTTTAGAGACATCCGTTGAAGCTTAGCTTCTTATCCGTTGAAGGTCTTTAAGTCATCCGTTGATACCACTTCATTTATACAAAATTACAAGGCATGAAGTATTTACAATTGGCCTTCCTATCTGCATATCATCTAGTAGTCAACATGACTCATAGTTTCTCTCAACTTCCAAGAATTACATTTTAAATACAGAGACTGAAATATGCTACAACACTAAACTTATTTCTAAGTAAAGCTACACCATCAACGGATAGCCAAAGTGGTCTTATCCGTTGAGGCTACAGACACTAAATTTCTACTTAAGTATTTTGTTAAACATATCATCAAACTAATGCACATACATTCCTAACAATCTCCCCCTATTTATGTCTATAAGAATTGTAGGCATAAATTCAGGGTTAACTTGATGATAACAAAACACTTAACAGATATATGAATTGAAACTAAGTAGAAATTTAAAAATGCTGCAAAAGTGTATGTACTAGGAGGTAATTGAAGATTTACAGTGTTTCCAAGGACACTCCTTTAGTCTGAGCAGATCATCTTTTTCTTCTTTGTTCCCTGGTTTTCTTTCCTAGCCTTTTGTCATTTTCCTCAATTTGGAGTTGGAGTTGTCTGAAGAATTCAGCTTCATCTTCAACACTGACATCCAACTTAGATTGCATTTCTTTGAGAGTTTCATTGCTGGCAATCTTGAGTTGGTCTTCAAGTCTGAAAAATCTTCTGACTCCTTTATCATCTCTAAATTCCATCAACCAATGAGGTGATTTGTGAATTGTAATTCCCCTTTCTTGAATGAGTAAAGTCCTGGGTAAAGCATTGGGCTCCCTCCAAGTTTTCCTTATATTGGCTATCTTGTTGAGAATTTCAGTCTTGGCAGTTCTGGTAAAGCCAGAATCCTTTTGTATGGCTGAAAAGACTCTAATCAAGGTAGAGTAGCCTTCATCCAGAATCCTGTAGAGAGGCCATGTTCTTTCCCCAGCTCCTTTATATCTGAACACTAATCTCTCTGGTAGCTGTCTGTAGGCAGCTATTCCCCTTACATCCTCCAGCTCATCCAGATAGAGTTCAATGTCTGAAATTTCTTTTATGTCACAGATGTGAACATAATCATCTTTAGAAATGGGTGACTTAGGCTTAGGTTTTTGTTTTTGAGTGAATTTCTTAGAGGTTATGGGAGGTGTAGATTTTGGTTTTCTTTTCTGTTTCTTTGGTGGTGGAAGAGTGGTTAGAAAGGTAGGCAATTTGATAGTGTCCCAATCAATAGGTTCCTCTTTTGGAATGATTGGTTCACCATGGATGTTTATTGTGGGATCAGCAACAAGGGGTTCAGGTATGGAAGATAGTGGTTTAGATATAGATTTGGTTACTTTAGTGTTATCTCCACTCCTTCTATGTGCCTTGGCCTTTCTTCTGTTTCCCTTCTGCCATTCCTCTCTTTCTTCCACACTCTCACCAAATATACTCCCTAAAACCTCATCTAGGTTTGTAGTCTTGTCTTCACCCCTGACTTCAATCCCTTTTTCTTTTTCAACTAGACTTGACTTTAGCTGTTGTTCAAGCTTTGCTTGTGCTCTTTTGTCAGCCTCTAATTGCTTGGCTTCTTCCTTCTTGGCTATTGAGAATTTGGGATGTCCTTGCATCACACATATGCTCTTTCCCTCTCTAATGATAATAGCTCTATTTCTCCTTACAGCCTCATCCATGGACTTTTTGAGATAGGCAATACTCCTGCCTAAAATCTTGTTCTCATCATCTTTTGGAGGAGGAAAGTCCACTTCTTTTAAAGGATTCTTTGTTGAGTCCTTATTGGATCTTTCATTGGGCTTGAGGATTATAGCTTGTAGTTCTTTGGAAGAAGCTTCTCCATCCTTATGACTCCCTACTGGCATGAGCTCCATGTTGATTGGTTCAATTTTTGTGCTGTGTTTCACAGATGTTGATTTGTCTTGTGTAGAACCAAACAACAGTTGCAACCTTTCATCAATTCTCCTCCTTTGCTCTTTCACTTGGATTTCAGCTGCTGCAAGCTGAATCAAATCAATTCCATCAGGCTTGCCCTTGATTTGAATGATTGGAGAAGTAGTGATGGCAGGAACTAGCACTTTAGATATGTTGACTTTTGTAGATGGCTCTCCTTCCCCTTCCCTTTTACTCTCCCCCTTTTTGTTATCATCAAGGAGAGGGGCCAAGCCTTGTGCTTTTGCCAGCTGCATTAGGAGACTGGTTTGAGATTGTTGATTGTGAAGAATGGTGGCCACAGAATCTTCAATAACTTGAACCCTGTCTTCTAACTTGGCCAACCGTTTTTCAGTAACAGATTCTTTCTTCAATCTCAAAACCAAGTCCTGCAATGTACCATAGGGCATGACTGAATCCAATTTATCTGAAGTATAGGTTTTCAAGTCAGCAATATCCTTCCTTAGATCATCCATACCCAGATTCTGCTTCACTTGCTGCAGCTTCATGAGATGCAGTGAGTCCAGGTGAGCTTGAAGGATAGCCTTGATACTTGCATGTGAAGTATTCTGAATGGCCTGTTGAATAGTGTTGATTTGTTTGACTAAAGAGACATTGAATTCCCCTGATCTATACTCCTTAGTCAAGGCCCATTCAGGTAGATTTGGAATTGAACTAGGGCCTTCATCTCCCCCTAAGTCCATGCTTCCATCAAAAGAAATAGAGTCATCATCATCAGAATTTGCTCCAAATTCCTCAGATGGCTCACCAGCTGTAGAAGGCATTTTGTTAATGGCAGCTTTATCCCTTTGAAGAGATTCTGTTGTGTGCACTAGATGTAGTGACCTTTCTGCCTCCTCATTGCCCTGAGCAGCCAACATTTGATAGGCTGTCACAGGATGAGTAAAAGTGTCAGCATCCAAGGAAATGTTATCAATTACAGCTTTGTAAAGTTGCTGAAATTGTCTTTCCTTTTCAGCATCATCCACAATCATTGACTCATTAGCAATGGCTGGTTCCACCCTTGTATCTACTGTACCTGCTTTTCTCTCTTTATCTCTATGTTCTTGCATCAGGGGCTCCCCCTGGCTCACACATCTCACTCCTTCACCTTCACCTACTAAGGTGGTACACCAGTCACTCACTTTTGCCATGCTGGAAGAAATAGCATGCATTTTTGAGCTCTCAATCTCTCCTTTTTCCTGGGAGCAACCCAGCCTCTCACTCAAATTGTCACTCCCTTCCCTCAATCCTAAGAGTGATTGCACAGTATTCATGTCTTCTACACTTGGGATTAATTCAGTTGTTTGTGTAGAGACTGTCAACGGATGTGGAATATCCGTTGAAGGTGAAACTGATGTTATCAACGGATGACTGCTGTTAAGCTTATCCGTTGAAGAACAACCACTTGTCAACGGATGAGTGATATCCGTTGAAGAAGGAAAAGAAGTTGAAGTTGAAAGTGATATAACTGTTGAATCTGTGTAGATTGATTTGAGATGTGGTGACACAGATCCTTCAATTATATCTGAAAGAATTTGCGGGTGATCCAACAAATCATCTAATAGATGATGATCACCTGTATTTGAGTGGGGCTTCTCCCTGAGTTGTAAAGAGGGAGAATCAGGAATTGATGGGAATAACATATCCACATCCAGAGATGGTGATGAAGTGTTTGGTGATTGATGTGTGATTATTGTGAGAGAATGGGGCTGTGACTCCACATTTATTGGAGTCACATCAAACTGAGTTTGAGAAGGCATAGATACAAATGGATGTATCTGTGCAGTGTGTGCACCCTGTGTAGAAGATTGGGTTCTGGCCTTCTTTCTTCTAATAAAGGCTTTTGTTGGTGAGTGTTTGGCTTTAGTGTCCCTCCCTCGTTTGTTCTGTGTTCCTGGTTGGGAACTATTTTCAATAGTAACATCCTTTTGGGAGGATGCTACTAGGGATGTGCTAGATACCTTTTCAACCACCACAACTTTTTGAGAAACTGTGGCTTGGCTAGCTTGGGAAGCACTCAACTTTCCTTCCTTATCCTGGGGGTTTCTTTGATGTTCACCCCTCCCCTCACCACTCACACCCTGTTCACTCACCTCAGGGTTAATAGTTGGTGTTACAACTGTTGTCTTTTGAGAAACAACAGAGGTGGATTTCTTTGTCTTGGATTTTGAAAGTTTAGTTTTGGTGACCTTGGTAGAAATCTGTTGGGGCATCACAGATTTCATGGCCACACTAGAAGATAAAGAAATAGAGGGGTTGGAAGAAGTAGGAGTTGTAGAAGCAATTACCTCACCTACCTGAGGTGCATTCATGATTGGTAAATATACCAATGGCACACTGCTGTTAAGATCCATTCTCTTCAAGTCTGCAAGAACTCTTTTCTCTTGTGCCCAGCACTTGAGTTTATTATTCTCATTGATTATGACTAAACCTTCAGCAATATGGTTAGCCAATAACATAAAGAATCTAGCATAATAGATGTTATTAGGTCTATTAGCTTTGTTACCTAATCTAGTACCTAATTCTAGCATCATATAGTTGCTAAAGTTAAAATACCTATCAGAAACAAGCATATAGAACATATTAACCAGAGATGAAGTTATGGCATCAAAATTACTAATTTTCCCAGAGAAAACCTTTATAAAGGCATCCCCAAGGAAACTCCATTCTTTCCTAAGGCCTTTTCTTCTAATACTCCCTAAATTAGCAGAGTTAAGAGAATAACCTATGGAATCTAACATGCTGGATACATCACTATCAGTGTGTGGTGTCATGGCATTGTTTTCAGGTAATTTAAAACATGCTTTTAAATCATCACAGTTAATACAGTGAGTTTTACCTTTGAGAGTGAAGGAGGTAGTCATATCCATGGAGTTGAACTCAGCAGTTGTCCAAATCTCCTCAACTACTTCACAGAAAATTGTTGGGGCTTCCAGCATTGTATAACTAAGTTTGCAGTTTTTGATGAAGTCCATCATTTTGTGATAGTCTGAGTGGGCTTCATTCTTCTCTACCAAAGCTATGAAATTGTTCTTTTCATAGATGAACCCAGATTGAGACATAATCTTCACGACTGGTGCCATTTTTGTGAGTAGAAATTGCAGAGAATAACTTGAAGTTTTTGCAGAGAGAAAATGGTAAATGCTTGAAATTTTAAGAAAGCGTAAAGTAAAAATGAACAATCAGAAGGACTTATATGCTCTCTCAAATTAATAAAAATAAAAAAAAATAAAAGAAAGATTTATCAATAAATATGCGTTAGTGAATTTCAGTCGTTTAAGAATAAACTGTAAGTATTCTAAGAACTACCTTTAAGACCAATACATACAGATGTATGTATGAGTATCAACGGTTAAGAGAATAGAATCAACGGCTGTTAAACACCTGAATCGACTGACGTGACATTTCAACGGATAAGGCAAATTGTCATTCGTTGAAGGGTACTTCAGTTTTATCCGTTGACGGATAAAAATTCCAGAAATGTATTTGTCTTTCAACGGATAATGACTATCCGTTGATAGAGCAATTTTGACTTTCAACGGATAGGGAACATCCGTTGATGAAATAAACTATGTTAAAAGTCAAATTTGTTCTAGCAACTAATATATTTCAGGCTTCAATTCAAATTGCAATAAAGACATGAATTTTAAGAATAATTAAGCATACCTAGCTCACTTACCAATCTTGTGAATGTTGATTCATCAAGTGGCTTGGTAAATATGTCAGCAATTTGTTGTTCACTTGGAACAAAATGTAGTTCCACTGTACCATTCATGACATGCTCCCTAATGAAGTGGTACTTGATATCAATGTGCTTGGTCCTTGAGTGCTGCACAGGATTCTCTGTTATGGCTATGGCACTTGTGTTGTCACAAAAGATAGGAATTCTATCAACATGAAGTCCATAGTCAAGGAGTTGGTTCCTCATCCATAACACTTGAGAACAGCAACTTCCAGCAGCAATGTATTCAGCCTCAGCTGTAGAAGTAGAGACTGAATTTTGCTTTTTGCTAAACCATGATACAAGCTTGTTTCCCAGGAATTGGCAGGAGCCTGTTGTACTTTTCCTATCTATTCTGCAACCTGCATAGTCTGCATCTGAATAACCAATTAGATCAAAGCCAGATTCTCTAGGATACCAAATACCTAAATTTGGTGTACCCTTGAGATATCTGAAAATCCTTTTGATAGCAATTAAGTGAGACTCCCTAGGATCAGTTTGGAATCTAGCACATAGACATGTAGCAAACATTATATCTGGTCTGCTAGCAGTTAAATATAAAAGTGAACCAACCATGCCTCTATAACTTGTAATATCCACAGACCTTTCAGTCTTATTTAATTCAAGTTTGGTGGCAGTGGCCATGGGAGTTTTTGCAGATGAACATTCCATTAAGTCAAACTTCTTTAAAAGATCATAAATATATTTAGTTTGACTAATGAAAATTCCATCACTAACTTGTTTAACTTGTAAACCAAGAATATAGGTTAGTTCTCCCATTAGGCTCATTTCATAATTACTTTGCATTAGCTTAGCAAACTTTTTGCAAAGTTTGTCATCTTTAGAACCAAATATTATGTCATCTACATAAATTTGAACAAGTATACTAGAGCCATTAACATCCCTAAAGAAGAGAGTTTTATCAACAGTACCTCTAGTGAAGTGATTCTCCAAAAGAAATTTTGATAAGGTCTCATACCAGGCTCTAGGTGCTTGCTTCAGTCCATAGAGTGCTTTCAACAGATAATACACATAGTCTGGAAAATTTGGATCTTCAAATCCTGGAGGTTGACTTACATAGACTTCCTCCTCTAATTTCCCATTTAGAAATGCACTCTTGACATCCATTTGATAGACTTTGAAATTGGCATGGGCTGCATGGGCTAGAAATATTCTGATGGCTTCAAGTCTTGCAACAGGAGCATATGTTTCATCAAAATCTATTCCCTCTTGCTGAGAATAGCCTTTAGCAACCAGTCTGGCTTTATTCCTTATGATAATGCCATTTTCATCCATCTTGTTTCTGAATACCCACTTTGTGTCAATAGGACTCTTGTTCTTTGGTTTGGGTACCAGCTTCCATACTTGGTTTCTCTCAAATTGGTTCAGCTCTTCCTGCATAGCTAATATCCAATCTGGATCCAATAGAGCTTCTTCCACTTTCTTAGGTTCCTCCTGAGACAGAAAACCACTATACAGACATTCATCTTGAGTGGCTTTTCTTGTTTGCACTTTAGATGATGCATCACCAATGATCAGTTCAAAGGGATGATTCTTGGTCCATTTCCTTTGTGGTGGAAGATGTGCTCTAGATGAGGTGGCCTCAGTATTGTCATGATGTGAGACAGAGTGTTGACTAGTTGAAACTCCCCCTGAGTTGTTGGTCCTTTGCAGGGAACTTGGAGTTCTATCAACTGATGATGTAAATCGATTATCCGTTGATGAACCATGATCAACGGATGCTTCATTTTGTACTTCAACGGATGATGCACTATGTCTTTCAACGGATACTGCATTGCCTCTATCAACGGATGCAGTATTTTGTGCATTATCCAAGGGCAAGTTTTGAATCCCTTTTGAAGTGTCATCTCCATCAGTCTCCTCTTCACTATCATCACAATATATCTCAATGTTGTCAAATTTGAGTCTCTCATTATGTCCCTCATCTGTTAGTCCATCAATCTTTTTATCATCAAACACAACATGCACAGATTCCATAACAATGTTGGTTCTTAGATTGTAGACCCTATAAGATTTTCCAGCTGAGTAACCAACAAATATCCCTTCATCAGCCTTTGCATCAAACTTCCCTTTATGGTCAGATTGATTCCTCAGTATAAAGCATTTACATCCAAAGACATGAAGAAAGTTTAGAGTTGGTTTTCTTCTCTTGAACAACTGATAAGGAGTCATGCCTTTAGCTTGATTGATCAAAGAAATATTCTGAGTGAAGCAGGCACAATTAACAGCTTCAGCCCAGAAATATGTTGGTAACTTTGATTCTTCAAGCATTGTTCTTCCAGCTTCAATTAAAGATCTGTTCTTTCTTTCAACAACCCCATTTTGCTGAGGTGTTCTTGGAGCTGAGAACTCATGCATTATTCCATTTTCTTCACAGAACAGCCTTAATGTCAAATTCTTGAACTCAGTTCCATTGTCACTCCTGATATTTCTAACCTTCAA
Source organism: Apium graveolens (assembly GCF_009905375.1). Classification (NCBI taxonomy): domain Eukaryota; kingdom Viridiplantae; phylum Streptophyta; class Magnoliopsida; order Apiales; family Apiaceae; genus Apium; species Apium graveolens. The sequence continues at coordinate 9,574 of NW_027417219.1, read as the reverse complement.
GTCAGGATGATTGTTGACTTGCCTGATGTGATTGATAATGATTTCACTTGCTTCATCCTTTGATCCAAGAAAATAGACCCATGAGAACTTTGAGAAATCATCTACAATCACTAAGCAATATCTTTTTCTTGCAATAGACAATACATTGACTGGTCCAAACAAATCCATATGTAGCAGCTGTAATGGTTCATCAATTGTTGTTTCAAGCTTCTTTTTGAATGATGCTTTCCTTTGTTTGCCTTTCTGACAAGCATCACACAAACCATCCCTTGAGAATTCAACTAGAGGGATTCCTCTAACTAAGTCCTTTTTGACTAGATCATTCATTGTCTTGAAATTCAAGTGGGATAGCTTCTTGTGCCATAGCCAACTTTCAACTGAGCTTGCTTTGCTGAAGAGACAAGTAATGGATTCTGCATCGGTAGAGTTGAAGTCAGCTATGTACACATTTCCTTTTCTAACTCCAGTTAGAACCACTTTGTTGTCTTTCTTACTAGTGACAACACAGGCTTCAGAATTGAAGGAAACTGTATTCCCTCTATCACATAGTTGACTGATGCTCAGTAAATTGTGCTTGAGACCATCAACTAATGCAACTTCATTAATGATGACATTCCTTGTTGAAATCAAGCCATATCCCATAGTAAACCCTTTGCTGTCATCTCCAAAGGTTATGCTAGGGCCAGCTCTCTCCTTGAACTCTGTGAGCAGGGAGAAATCTCCTGTCATGTGTCTTGAACAACCACTGTCCAAGTACCATAGATTTCTTTCATTTCCCTGCACACCATAAAATCAATCAATTTGATTTTGGTACCCAAGTTTCCTTGGGTCCATTCTTGTTAGCCTTTCTCCTAGACTTCATTCCTCCTGCATCTTTAGACTTAGGTGAGTTTGAGTCAACCTTGGTCTTAGATGTAGTTGGTTGAGGTGTAGGGTTAGTCACAGAATCATTTAGCACATTTGTAAAATTATTAGGCATTGATTGTGCAAACATGTTATTCCATATGGGCATATTGTATGGCATTTGAGGCATACTACATGCAGCAAGATAAGGATTGTTAAAATATGGCATGTTTACAAAATGTGCATAAGGATTTTGTTGAGACATAACAGGCATAACATGCAGAGGTGATGCAGACATATTAGGCATAGAAGATGGTACAGTTATGGGAGTCTTCTTAATGGATTTACAATTAGCAGATAGATGATTAACACTACTACAATGCACACAGCTTTTTCTAGGAGCATACCTATCAGGTGTGTAATTATTGTGTTTATTAATTCCTACCTTCCCATTTCTGTTGGATTTTCTTTTAGATTCCTTTTTATCCTCAACCATCTTGAGCCTATTATTTAACTGTTCTAAGGTCATGTGCCCTACATTCACCTTACTGACATCTTTGGATGTGCTTGCTTCTTCTTTGACAAAGTTCTTTGAAGTTGAACCAAACTTTTTGTTGAGTTTCTTTAGATTCTCTCTTTTAGAAACATCTGCCTGTTTTAATTGAGGAACCTTCAACGGATGCTCCTTTTCTTCCTTCAACGGATAACTTTCATCATCCGTTGATTCCACATCCGTTGACAGTCCATCAATTAATTCTAGTTTCTTTTTATTTTTATTCCAGGCAGTTTCACAGAATGATTCAATTCCTTGGACCTTAGCAATTTGAGCACTTACATCCCTAGATGTCTTCCAGGCTTTAATCACCTCTTGCTCTTTCTCTAATTGATTGGAAAGTATTTCTACTTTCTTAACAGATTCAGCTAGTTCATTTTCAACAGATATACAATGCAACTTAGTTTTCTCTAGGTCAATCATCTTATCTTCTAACAAAGCATTTCTATTACTTAAAAACAGATTGTTCTCTTTAATCCTACTATTTTCTTTAGCAAGAGATTTAAGAGATACACGCAAATGATACAATTCAGTAGACATGTCATTAAAGGCATCATTGCACTCTTCTTTAGTAAGCTGTGTTAAGTCAGTAGTGATTACCTGATTGCTTGATGAACTAACTTCATTTTCTTCAGAATCATCCATGAGAGCAAGGTTGACATACTCCACATCTTCATCCTCTTCATCTCCATTAGCTGCCCAGTCCTTTTCTTGAGTAATGAAAGCCCTCTCCTTTTGCTTGAGCAGATCAAAATATTTCTTTTTGTAATCTACTTGTTCAAATTTCTTCTTTTCAGAAGTTGGCTTTCTGCACTCACCTGCAAAGTGTCCACTTATACCACAATTGAAACACTTGAACTTGGATTTGTCCACAGTGTTTTTGTGAGGTTTAGTGGCTCTAGTGTTTTTCTTGAATTTCATCTTTGCAAATCTTCTGGACAGAAATGCAAGATGCTCATCAATTCCATCTGAGTCATCTTGGCTGGAGTTGTCTTCATTTTCAGCAACTTGCTCTTTCCCCTTGCTTGATTCCTGACTTCTTATACCATCTTTGGAGTTTGATGTAGATCTCGCAGTTTCTTGTCTGCATTTCCTCTCATTTTCAGCTACCAATGCAACTGAACTTCCTTTCTTTCTCCCCTTCTCCAATACCTCATCCTGTTCCAGCTCTAGTTCATAAGTCTTCAAGATTCCATACAATCTTTCAAGAGTGAAGTCCTTATAATCTTGAGAGTTTCTTAAGGAGACAGTCATGGGTTTCCATTCCTTTGGCAAGGATCTTAAAAATTTAAGATTTGAATCCTTCACTTGGTACACTCTTCCATACAGCTTCAGTCCATTCAACAGCTTTTGAAACCTATTGAATGTTTCATTTAAAGATTCATTTTCTTCAAAATGAAAGTATTCATACTGTTGAATGAGAAGCTGCATTTTGTTTTCTTTCACTTGTTCTGTACCTTCACACAGTAGTTGAACTGTGTCCCAAACCTCTTTGGCAGTTGTGTAATTTATCACATTATCAAACATATCCATGTTAAGACCATTAAACAAAATGTTCATAGCCTTCTTATCCTTGTGGACTTCTTCTGTGTCTTCCATTGTCCATTCTGCTCTAGGTTTTGGAATGGATTGACCAACAGCAACTGTGGCTGTAGCAACTGTTGCTACTTTGTGGGGAATGTGAGGACCATTCTCAATGCTGTTTACATAACCTTCATCTTGGGAGAGTAGATGAAGGTGCATTTTCACCTTCCAATGGTGATAATTGTCTTTGTCAAGAACTGGGATCTTTACTCCAATATCCTTCTTACTCATCTTTGTTAGATTCCAAGATCTTTAAACTCTTTGTATGTCAAGAGCTAGCTCTGATACCAATTGTTATTCCTAGTGGACTAACAATGAGATTTACAGAAGGGGGGTTGAATGTAAATCTCAAAACTTTTTCAAGTTTTGAGCAGTTTATAAAGTTGTGTGTTCAAGAAGAACAAGTGTGTGAATTGCTTTAAGCTAATACAGACAGATATATATTCAAGCACAAATGTAAAGAACACAACAGACCTTAAAAACTTTTCTGGTGGATTTGTTGTTCCACCAGAGATGGTATTTTAGAAAATCTGTGATTAAACAACGTTGATCACAGCTGCATCCTAGTACAAACTAGATGAATTTTCTCTCAATATTTTTCTAAACAGCTCTGGAAAATTCTCTTCTAATTACTAGCTTCTACTTGGTTTATATATTACCAAGTGTACAAGTGAAAAACAATATAAAAATACAGTAATAAAATAAGTTCTTCACTTGCTTCTTTTCCTGTTCACTCCAGTACTTTGTTGACTATTGCATCTTTGTACTGAAGAAGAACGGCTGCTTTTTCTGTTGTTCCTGAAATTCGGCTACCACATCTCAGTTGTCTCTATCAACCCATGTGCCTCTGTTCTTACGTACAACTACCCCTTATCAACGGCTAATCATTAGAGCATCCGTTGAAGCTTTCATCCGTTGAAGCTTTCATCCGTTGATGCACTCATCCGTTGAAGGATGTTATCCGTTGATGACTTTATCCGTTGAAGCTTTAGAGACATCCGTTGAAGCTTAGCTTCTTATCCGTTGAAGGTCTTTAAGTCATCCGTTGATACCACTTCATTTATACAAAATTACAAGGCATGAAGTATTTATAATTGGCCTTCCTATCTGCATATCATCTAGTAGTCAACATGACTCATAGTTTCTCTCAACTTCCAAGAATTACATTTTAAATACAGAGACTGAAATATGCTACAACACTAAACTTATTTCTAAGTAAAGCTACACCATCAACGGATAGCCAAAGTGGTCTTATCCGTTGAGGCTACAGACACTAAATTTCTACTTAAGTATTTTGTTAAACATATCATCAAACTAATGCACATACATTCCTAACAAAACTTTTAAAAAAAATAGAAAACGTAGAACGAGACTAAACACAAGTTACAAGTACGGGTCAAAATACCGGTTGACTGGTAAAATAACAAATCAAACACATTTATTTTTTTGTCAAATTTTTTGTCATATCACTAAAATATATAGATCTTAACATCTATACGGTTGGATCATTCATAAATATTTTTTAAAAAATAGAAACTTTAGTACGAGACTAAACACAAGTTACAAGTACGAGTCAAAAATAGGTTGACTGTTAAAATAACAAACCAAATAAATTTATTTTTTTCTCAAATTTTTGTCATATCACTATAATATATAGTTCTTAACATCCGTACGGTTGGATAATTCATAAACTTTTTAAAAAAATAGAAACTTTAGTACGAGACTAAACACAAGTTATAAGTACGGGTTAAAATACCGGTTGACTGTTAAAATAACAAATCAAACATATTTATTTATTTCTCCAAATTTTGTCATATCACTAAAATATATAGTTCTTAACATCCGTACGGTTGGATCATTCATAAACATTTTAAAAAAAAATACACTATTTATGTTAAAATTAGATCGTTATACACTATTATTCGCATAATAATTCGTAATAATATTTAAGAATTAACACCGCTGTGTTCTTTAACAACAGTTTTATTATGACAACTGTTGTGTAATATAATTAACCGTTATCCTAGTACTAATAAAATAACGGTTTTTATTGTAAAACTATTGTATTTATTAGAATACTATTTTGTCGGGTAATTATGTTTCTTACAATACTATTTTATGTAAATCCGTTGTCTGAATGTGTTTAAGATAAGTGTTTAAAATTTTTGAATTTCAGCCCATAATTTTTTATACCATTTTCTAATTTACTTTTTACTTTATTTGTTTTGCTGGCAACATTATATACCGTTTGATAAAGTAGTTTACCTGGAGTGCATTTGAGCCGTTAAATTATTTCACTCCCCCCTTCTTTTTTCACTCCCCACTCCACTTCGCTCTCATTCTCTATTTTCTCTTTTCTCTCCTCATGCTCTCACAAGTGCATCTGAGCTCTCACAAGTCACGATACACGTTCAATCTCCCCCTCTCCTCTCTCTCTCTCTCTCTCTTCCTCTCTCTCTCTCCTCCTCTTTCTCCCTCTCTTTCGATTAGTAGGATATCTGTGTTCTTTTGATATTTTTTATAACTGATGTTTTTTTATTTATACTTGGGGCTTATTTATGATCTAGGTTTATATTTTATTTTAAATTGAACATCGATTGGGGTATTGATATTCATGCACTTATTTTTGTGATTTGGGTATGATGGTAGTGTAGTATAACTGATGTTTTTTTATTTATACTTAGGGCTTATTTATGATTTGGGTTTATTTTTTATGCCTTGAATGCGATGTTGTTTGGGATTATGAAATCTGATTAGGGTTATTTAATAAGTTAATGTGTTTATATTTTGGGTTGTGAAAGTTGAAGATTTAGGTTTATTTCTCTTAAGTGATGTTTTTTTTGGGTTGTAAAAGTGGTAGATTAGGCTTAATTTTTTTGCCTTGAATGTCATGTCTTTTGGGCTGTGAAAGTTTAGGAAAGTGATGTGTTAGATTGTGTTGTCGTATGACTGTCTTACTAAGGGGAATCACGGGTTTGCCTATGCTTGATTGCTTCTCAACTATCAATATGTATTATGTGTATAATGCAGAAGAAATGAAAACATTTTAGGTGCATTAATAGAGATGCCACATGAGTGTTGATAAGTGGCATTTTATACCACTTAGAACGTCTTAAAATGGCTTAAATTGGTGTCTTGAAATCAAGTATTTTGTGTATTTGATGCATTTTTCTAGTGTTTATGTATTTCAGGGTTTTAGTTGCATTTCGGGGGAGGAATCATCAAGAATAAGCCTTGGCATGTGTTTACCATTACGAGAGGAAAGAAACGGGCAGATTATGGTGAAGAAACGGAGCGAAATCAGAATTTTTCCAGTAGAGGTCTGAGCGCCCGCTCAGCATTGGTGAGCGGCCGCGCAGCAAGCTGAGCGCCCGCTCAGCTATGCTGAGCGGCCGCCCAGGGTCGGGAAAAAAGATAAATTATTTTATGACTTCTACTTCTGTTTGGTTTCCACTTCTATGTAATCTGAGTTTTATAGGACTATTATATAAGTAGATTTGAGACGTTTTCACAAGTGTGATTTGAAGAAGATTGTGTTTTTACGCGAGGAGCGAATGAGATAAGGAAGAAGACCGATTTAGCACACCGCAACGAAGAGGAAGTATATATTCTTGTGATTCTTATTTCGTTGTAACGTTGGATGCTAGTTTTCTTGCTTTGAACTTATTTACTCTTGTGACGTACTCTGTTTTAATATAATTAGTTTAGTTATTATTTTCTTGTGTTTGTTTATCATGATTTCATATGAACCCATGATGACGATAAGTGCTATTATGGGCTAGTCGTGATCATGGGGTTGCAACGGATTTATTATGCAATTCTTTAGTTAATTGTTTAATACTTTAGTGTGTGATGATTGTATGATATCTAGTATTGGTTGTGCGTATTCGTCTTACGTGCGTCGCGAACATATAAGATAGGGTGTTAATCTCTTGTGAAGCGACGGTGGATCTTGGGATTTAGAACTTGCCATGCTAGCATAGGTTCATGTACGTTGTGCATGATTAGTGGGTAACTCTAACAGTTTTATTTGCCCTTTGTAATCAAAAGGAATAACTTGTGCTTAAATCGTTGTGTTGTCAATTTCTGTAGACATATGGGCACTCAACATAATTGATGACTATTCAACTTCTATCTTAATTGTGGATGCTTGGTAGAATGGTATTAGTACAATGAAAGTTGGCTTTTATCAGTTTTGTGTTATTCGATTAATATCATTACTGTCACATGCTAAAGGTAATAACAATGGCTATAGAAGGAAGTAATAATGAAGTTGTGATCTCATGAGTGTTTTATTATTGATAAATTGAAGTGTTAGTTAAGTGATTAATTAAGTAGTTAATTATAGTTAATATTTAATCAACAATTTTAAGTGTTAGTGTCTTAACATTGAGGAGTAATCATACATTGGTGAGTGAGTTTAATTAGACAATAATTTAGTCTGAGTCTCTGAGGGAACGAACTAGAAAGTATTCTATATTACTTGCGAACGCGTATACTTGCGTGAATATTAGCGCGTGTTTTCGCCCTAACAAGTTTTTGGCGCCGCTGCCGGAGACTTGGCGTATTTGTTTAGTTTATGTACTTACCATCATTGGTCATTAGGACTTAGTGATTAGGACGTAGTAGTTACTTATTTTTTTCGGTTGTGTTTCAGGTACTTTAGCAAGCGTTTATGCAAACTCGTTCTCGTGCTCGCAAGAGGACTTTAGATACAGCTGAGGAGACAGACGAAGTTCTTGATATTCCGGAGAAGTTAGATTTTGAGCATTCGGATTCAGGAACTGAGCAGAAAGAACCAGAAAACATGGGAGATCGTATTGTTCAAGCTGATCCAGCTCTTATGGATTTTTCTCGGCCTAAAATTGATGACATTCAGTCAAGCATCCTTCATCCGGCTATTCAAGCTAACACCTTTGAAATCAAGCCGGGCACTATTCAGATGGTGTAGAATTCTGTTTCTTTTGGAGGAGCGGCAACTGAAGACCCCAACATGCACATAAGGAATTTTGTCGAGATCTGCAGCACTTTTAAGTATAATGGCGTGACTGATGAGGCTATCAAGTTGAGGCTTTTCCCATTCTCACTGAGGGACACGGCTAAAGACTGGTTACATTCTGAACCAGCTGGGTCCATCACTACGTGGCAAGATCTTGCACAAAAGTTTCTGGTGAAGTTTTATCCGATGGCAAAGACTACTGCTATGAGGAGTGCTCTTACTCAGTTTGCGCAGCAACCTACAGAATCTATGTGCGAGGCTTGGGAACGCTACAAGGAAATGTTGAGAAAATGTCCACATCATGGAATGCCGGATTGGATGGTGATCACTGGTTTCTATAATGGTTTGGGGGCCCAATCTCGGCCCATGCTTGATGCAGCAGCTGGAGGCGCCTTATGAGCTAAAGGCTATACTGAGGCGTATAATCTTATAGAGACGATAGCTGCAAATGAGCATCAAATCCCAACTCCGAGGATGACGTCAGGCAAGGTAGCAGGTATTCTGGAAGTTGATGCAGCCACCGCTATTGCAGCCCAGCTCCAAGCGCTATCAATGAAGGTTGATTCTCTGGCTACGTATGGAGTTAATCAAATAGCTATGGTTTGTGAGCTTTGTGCAGGTTCTCATGCTACGGATCAGTGTTCTCTTGTCAATGAATCTGTTCAGTATGTGAATAATTATCAGCGACAACAGCAGCCTGTGCCAGCGACCTATCATCTTAACAACAGAAATCATCCAAATTTCAGCTGGGGGAATAATCAGAATGCTATTCAGCCACCATATCAGCAAGGAGTGAGTAAACAGTTTAACCCACCTGGATTCCAGCAACCACAGCAGTATGCTACAAGGCAATCATATCCTCAACAGGGAAGTGCAGCTGCACCTACTAGTGCTGATTTTGAGGAACTTAAGCTGTTATGCAAGAGTCAGGCGGTTTCTATCAAGACCTTGGAAAATCAAATCGGCCAATTAGCCAATGCAGTGCTCAATCGTCAACCTGGTACTCTTCCCAGTGACACGGAAGTACCAGGTAGGAAGGAAGCTAAAGAGCAAGTCAAGGCTATTACCTTAAGGTCTGGAAAAGTAGCTGATTCTGAAAAGGCAAAAAGAAGTAGAAGCTGAAATTAGAGATGAGGAATCTAAGCAAAAGGAGAAAGCGGCGGAACCAAGGAAGACTAATGTTGAACACACTCTGCCTGAGGCTAATACAGGGGAGAAACAGCTCTATTCTCCACCACCTTTTCCTAAGAGATTGCAGCAACAAAAGTTGGATAGACAGTTCGGGAAGTTTCTGGAGGTGTTCAAGAAACTTCACATCAATATACCTTTCGCTGAGGCTCTGGAACAAATGCCTAGTTATGCGAAGTTTATGAAGACTATTCTTTCAAGGAAGGTGAAACTGGATGACCTTGAAACCGTTGCTCTCACGGAAGAATGCAGCGCTGTTCTGCAGCAAAAGTTACCACCGAAACTGAAAGATCCAGGAAGCTTCACCATTTCTTGCACCATTGGCAATCTGAATTTTGACAAGTGCCTTTGTGATTTGGGAGCAAGCATTAATCTGATGCCGTTGTCGATCTTTAAAAAGCTGGATC